>NC_089239.1:34090236-34390236 GCF_963924675.1 Phocoena phocoena | reverse complement strand
TAAAATACCTAGGATTGAACCTACCTAAAGAGGCAAAAGACCTGTACTCTGAAAACTATAAGACACTGATGAAAGAAATCAAAGATGACACAAACAAATGAAAAGATATACCATGTTCTTGGATTGGAAGAATCAATATTGTCAAAATGACTATACTACTGAAGGCAATCTACAGATTCAATGCAATCCCTATGAAATCACCAATGGCATTTTTCACAGAACTAGAACATTTTTTTTCCCTTTAATTTGTATGGAAACACAAAAGACACCAAATAGCCAAAGCAACACTAAGAAAGAAAAACAGACCTGGAGAAAACTGGCTCCCCAACTTCAAACTATACTACAAAACTACAGTAATCAAACAGTATGGTACTGGCACAAAACCAGAAATATAGATCAATGAAACAGGATAGAAAGCCCAGAAATAAACCCATACACCTATGGTCAATTAATCTATGACAAAAGAGGCAAGAATATACAATGGAGAAAAGACAATCTCTTCAAAAAGTGGTGCTGGGAAAACTGGACAGATACATGCAAGAGAATGAAATTAGAACATTTTCTGACACCATACACAAATATAAACTCAAAATGGATTTGAGACCTAAATGTAAGACCAGATACTATAAAATTCTTGGAGCAAAACATATGCAAAACACTCTTTGACACAAGTCACAGCAATATCTTTTTGGATCCACCTCCTACAGTAATGAAAATAAAAACAAATGAGACCTAATTAAACTTAAAAGCTTTTGCACAGCAAAGGAAAAACGACCAAGAAAACAAAAAGACAACCCACAAAATGGGAAAAAAATATTTGCACATGAAGTGACCAACAAGGGATTAACCTCCAAAATAAACAAACAGCTCGTACAGCTCAATATCAAAAAAAAAAAAAAAAAAAACAACCTGATCAAAAAATGGGCAGAAGATCTAAATAGACAAAAAATGGGCAGAAGATCTAAATAGACATTTCTCCAAAGAAGACATGTAGATGGCCAAAAAGCACATGAAGATGCTCAACATCACTAATTATTAGAGAAATGCAAATCAAAACTGCAGTGAAGATCACCTCACACCGGTCAGAATGGCCATTATCAAAAAAATCTAGAAACAATAAATGCTGGAAAGTGTATGGAGAAAAGGGAACCCTCTCGCACTGTTGGTGGGAATGTAAACTGATACAACCACTATGGAGAACAGTATGGAGGTTCCTTAAAAAACTAAAAATAGAACTACCATACGACCCAGCAATCCCACTACTGGGCATATACCCTGAGAAAACCATCATTCAAAAAGAGACATGTATACCACACTGTTCACTGCAGCTCTATTTACAATAGCCAGGACATGGAAGCAACCTAACTGTCCACTGACAGATGAATGGATAAAGATGTGGCACATATATACAATGAAATATTACTCAGCCACAAAAAAAGAAATAATGCCATTTGCAGCAACATGGATGGACCTAGAGATTATCATATTAAGTGAAGTCAGACAGAGAAAGACAAATATCATATGGTATCACTTATAGGTGGGATCTGAAAAGATGATACAAATGAACTTATTCACAAAACAGAAACAGACTCACAAACTTCCCAAACAAACTTATGGTTACCAAAGGGAAAAGGTTGGTGGGGAGAGGGATAAATTAGGAGTTTGGGATTAACATATACACACTACCATATATAAAGTAGATAATCAACAAGGACCTACTGTATAGCACAGGGAACTCTACTCAATATTCTCTAATAACCTATATGGGAAAAGAATCTGAAAAAGAATTGATATATGTAATATATGTAAGACTGAACCACTTTGCTGTACACCTGAAACTAACATAACATTGTAAATCAACTATACCCCAATATAAAATAAAAATCAAATTAAAAAACTAATAAAAGACTGTTGATTCTGTGAATCTACTTTTGGTAATAGACAGGTTATCCTTAGGATCTGCCTTTAGTACCAAAACATAAACTTTAACTTAGAATGTTTGCTGTTTCCTTCATTACTGCTATAACACCACTAACATGTAGCTTTATAAATACATAAGGTTTTAAAAGCTTACGTGTTCTTTACTGACAACTTGGGCAGTATCACACTGATGTTTTTAGCTGTGAGATCTTAAGCAAGTGACCTATAACCTCTCTGGATCTCAGTTTGCTTGTCTGTTAAATGGGGACAGGAATAACATCTCTTACAGGATTCAGTTAGTATATGTAAACCACTTAGAATAACTGTTGCGTGTTATGTGACACAACTAAATCCTTTTCACATGGAAAAGGCCATACACTGCTGAAGCTTAAACTAAAAGAAGACAGATGGCAGTGTACTGCCATACTAAGTGGAAGATATATGGATATAAACTTAATTTCCTGGAATATTTCAAGAGAGTTCACTGCATAGATTTTGTTACATGGAGGAATTTTTTTGTATTTAGTTTGGAATAAGTTTTATTACAACTTCATAATTTTGTATCAACATATGCAAATGTGCTCAGATGTTCCATTTCAGTGGTTACTTTATTATAAACGAAGAATGATTACTATGAATATCCATTTTCTTTCAAAATCTATCAGCATGAATTTTCCATTTTTTAGCAAAAGTGAATTATGCTAAAACATTAACTGTTGAGGTACTTTCCATTCTTTTAATCTTCCTCATTCAAAATTACTAAATGTTAACATAATAAAAAGTTCTTAGTGATTTAAACATGTACCTATTTTGCTTTGTCTGTATCACACTTCAGTAGAAGAAAGACACCCAGATTCCCTACAGACTTCCTCCAAACCCAACTGTAGAGAAAGTTACACTCTTTTGGTCAGTTCAGGCTGCTATAACAACATAATACAGACTGGGCAGCTTAAACAACAAATACTCATCTCTCACAATTCTGAAGGTTGGGAAGTCCAAGATCAAGATGCAGGCGGATTTGGTGCCTGATGAGTACCCTCTTCCTGGTTTATGAATGACCACTTTCTTGCTATATCCACACATGATTGAAAGAGTATGTTTATTTAATTCGGGGAAGATGGCCACAGAGTTCTATATATGTCATTTGGAAAAAACTAGTTTTTTGTATTATTTACATCTTCTGTTTTTTTAAATCTACTTTAACTGCTAATTTATCAGTTGCTGCAAGTTGACAAAATTTCCCACGGTAATAATACATTTATCAATTTCTCTTAACATTCTGTCCAGTTTTCCTTTAAATAAGTGTATTACATATAATATTAGATAAACACCTGTGTTTAATATTAAGATGGCTAAATCAGAGTTCTTTAGATTAGTAAATCATTGGCACTTTCCCTCATATATTTAAAACCTTGATTGATATGTTTTATAGATGTTACTTTTGTAAATAGCATTTACAGAATTTTTTTAACTTTATGTTTTTATATGGCAGGTTCTTATTAGTCATCAATTTTACACATAAGTGTATACATGTCAATCCCAATTGCCCAATTCATCACACCACCCCCCGACACCCCCCTCCCTGTGCTTTCCCCCCTTGGTGTCCATACGTTTGTCCTCTACGTCTGTATCTCAACTTCTGCCCTGCAAACTGGTTCATCTGTACCATTTTTCTTGATTCCACATACATGTGTTAATATACGATATTTGTTTTTCTTTTTCTGACTTACGTCACTCTGTATGACAGTCTCTGGATCCATCCACATCTCAACAAATTACCCAATTTCGTTCCTTTTTATGGCTGAGTAATATTCCATTCTATGTATGTACCACTTCTTCTTTATCCATTCGGCTGTCGATGGGCATTTAGGTCGCTTCCATGACCTGGCTATTGTAAATACTGCTGCAATGAACATTGGGGTGCATGTGTCTTTTTGAACTATGGTTTTCTCGGGGTACATGCCCAGTAGTGGGACTGCTGGGTCATATGGTAATTCTATTTTTAGTTTTTTAAGGAACCTCCATACTGTTCTCCATAGTGGTTGTATCAATTTACATTCCCACCAACAGTGCAAGAGGGTTCCCTTTTCTCCACACCCTCTCTAGCATTTGTTGTTTCTACATTTTCTGATGATGCCCATTCTAACTGGTGTGAGGTGATATCTCATTGTAGTTTTGATTTGCATTTCTCTAAAAATTAGTGATGTTGAGCAGCTTTTCATGTGCCTCTTGGCCATCTGTATGTCTTCTTTGGAGAAATGTCTATTTAGGTTTTCTGCCCATTTTTGGATTGGGTTGTTTCTTTAATGTTGAGCTGCATGAGCTGTTTATATATTTTGGAGATTAATCCTTTGTCCATTGATTCGTTTGCAAATATTTTCTCCCATTCTGAGGGTTGCCTTTTCGTCTTCTTTATGGTTTCCTTTGCTGTGCAAAAGCTTTTAAGTTTCATTAGTTCCCATTTGTTTATTTTTGTTTTTATTTCCCTTACTCTAGGAGGTGGATCAAAAAAGATCTTGCTGTGATTTATGTCAAAGAGTGTTCTTCCTAAGTTTTCCTCTAAGAGTTTATAGTGTCTGGTCTTACATTTAGGTCTCGAATCCACTTTGAGTTTACTTTTGTGTATGGTGTTAGGAGTGTTCTAATTTCATTCTTTTACATGTAGGCGTCCAGTTTTCCCAGCACCACTTATTGAAGAGACTGTCTTTTCTCCATTGTATATCCTTGCCTCCTTCGTCATAGATTAGTTGACCACAGGTGCATCGGTTTATCTCTGGGCTTTCTATCTTGTTTCATTGATCTATGTTTCTGTTTTTGTGCCAGTACCATGTTGTCTTGATTACTGTAGCTTTGTAGTATAGTCTGAATTCAGGGAGTCTGATTCCTCCAGCTCCGTTTTTTTCCCTCAAGACTGCTTTGGCTAGTTGGGGTCTTTTGTGTCTCCATACAAATTTTAAGACTTTTTGTTCTAGTTCCGTAAAAAATGCCATTGGTAATTTGATAGGGATTGCATTGAATTTGTAGATTGCTTTGGATAGTATAGTCATTTTCACAATATTGATTCTTCCAATCCAAGAACATGGTATATCTCTCCATCTGTTGCTATCATCTTTAATTTCTTTCATCAGTGGCTTATAGTTTTCTGCATATAGGTCTTTTGTCTCCCTAGGTAGGTTTATTCCTAGGTATTTTATTCTTTTTGTTGCAGTGGTAAATGGGTGTGTTTCCTTAATGTCTCTTTCAGATTTTTCATCGTTAGCATATAGGAATGCAAGAGATTTCTGTGCATGAATTTTGTATCCTGCTACTTTACCAGATTCATTGATTAGCTCTAGTAGTTTTCTGGTAGCATCTTTAGGATTCTCTATGTATAGTATCATGTCACCTGCAAACAGTGACAGTTTTACTTTTTCTTTTCCCATTTGTAGTCCTTTTATTTCTTTTTCTTCTCTGATTGCCATGGCTAGGACTTCCAAAACTATGTTGAATAGCAGTGGTGAGAGTGGACATCCTTGACTTGTTCCTGATCTTAGAGGAAATGCTTTCAGTTTTTCACCATTGAGAATGATGTTGGCTGTGGGTTTGTCGTATATGGCCTTTATTATGTTGAGGTAGGTTCCCTCTATGCCCACTCTCTGGAGAGTTTTTAACATAAATTGGTGTTGTATTTTGTCAAAAGCTTTTTCTGCATCTATTGAGATGATCGTATGGTTTTTATTCTTCAATTTGTTAATATGGTGTATCATATTGATTGATTTGCATATACTGAAGAATCCTTGCATTCCTGGGATAAATCCCACTTGATCATGGTGTATGATCCTTTTAATGTGCTGTTGGATTCTGTTTTCTAGTATTTTGTTGAGGATTTTTGCATCTATATCCATCAGTGATATTGGTCTGTAATTTTCATTTTTTTGTAGTACCTTTGTCTGGTTTTGGTATCAGGGTGATGGTGGCCTCATAGCATGAGTTTGGGAGTTTTCTTTCCTGTGCAATTTTTTGGAAGAGTTTGAGAAGGATGGGTGTTAGCTCTTCTCTAAATGTTTGATAGAATTCACCTGTGAAGCCATCTGATCCTGGACTTTTGTTTGTTGGAAGATTTTTAATCAGAGTTTCAATTTTATTACTTGTGATTGGTCTGTTCATATTTTCTATTTCTTCCTGATTCAGTCTTGGCAGGTTGTGCATTTCTAAGAATTTGTCCATTTCTTCCAGGTTGTCCATTTTATTGGCATAGAGTTGCTTGTTGTAGTCTCTTAGGATGCTCTGTACTTCTGTGGGGTCTGTTGTAACTTCTCCTTTTTCATTTCTAATTTTATTGATTTAAGTCCTCTCCCTCCCTCTTTTTCTTGATGAGTCTGGCTAATGGTTTATCAATTTTGTTTATCTTCTCAAAGAACCAGCTTTTAGTTTTACTGATCTTTGCTATTGTTTTCTTTGTTTCTATTTCATGTATTTCTGCTCTGATCTTTATGATTTCTTTCCTTCTCGTAACTTTGGGTTTTGTTTGTTTTCTTTCTCTAGTTCCTTTAGGTGTAAGGTTAGATTGTTTATTTTAGGTTTTTCTTGTTTCTTGAGGTAGGCTTGTATAGCTATAAACTTCCCTCTTAGAACTGCTTCTGCTGCATCCCATAGGTTTTGGATTGTCGTGTTTTTGTTGTCATTTGGCTCTAAGTATTTTTTTATTTCCTCTTTGATTTCTTCCGTGATCTCTTGGTTATTTAGTAACGTATTGTTTCGCCTCCATGTGTTTGATGTTTTTTTCCCTGTAATTCATTTCTAATCTTATAGTGTTGTGGTCAGAAAAGATGCTTGATATGATTTCACTTTTCTTAAATTTACTGAGGCTTGATTTGTGACCCAAGATGTGATCTATCTGGAGAATGTTCCATGCACACTTGAGAAGAAAGTGTAATCTGCTCTTTTTGGATGGAATGTCCTATAAATATCAATTAAATCTATCTGGTCTATTGTGTCATTTAAAGCTTCTGTTTCCTTATTTATGTTCATGTTGGATGATCTGTCCATTGGTGTAAGTCAGGTGTTAAAGTCCCCCACTATTATTGTCTGACTGTCGATTTCCTCTTTTATAGCTGTTAGCAGTTGCCTTATGTATTGAGGTACTCCTATGTTGGGTGCATATATATTTATAATTGTTATATCTTCTTCTTGGATTGATCCCTTGATCATTATGTAGTGTCCTTCCTTGTCTCCTGTAACATTCTTTATTTTAAAGTCAATTTTATCTGTTATGAGTATTGCTACTCCAGCTTTCTTTTGATTTCCATTTGCATGGAGTATCTTTTTCCATCCCGTCCCTTTCAGTCTGTATGTGTCCCTAGGTCTGAAGTGGGTCTTTTGTAGACAGCATATATATGGGTCTTGTTTTTGTATCCATTCAGCAAGCCTGTGTTTTTTGGTTGGAGCATTTAATCCATTCACGTTTAAGGTAATTATTGATATGTATGTTCCTATTCCCATTTTCTTAATTGTTCTGGGTTTGTTTTTGTAGGTCCTTTTCTTCTCTCGTGTGTCCCACTTAGAGAAGTTCCTTTATTTTAGCATTTGTTGTAGAGCTGGTTTGGTGATGCTGAATTCTCTTAGCTTTTGCTTGTCTGTAAAGCTTTTGATTTCTCCATTGGATCTGAATGAGATCCTTGCTGGGTAGAGTAATCTTGGTTGTAGGTTCTTCCCTTTCATCACTTTAAGTATATCATGCCACTCCCTTCTGGGTGTAGAGTTTCTGCTGAGAAATAAGCTGTTAACCTTATGGGAGTTCCCTTGTATGTTATTTGTCATTTTTCCCTTGCTGCTTTCAATAATTTTTGTCTTTAATTTTTGCCAATTTGATTACTATGTGTCTCGTCATGTTTCTCCTTGGGTTTGTCCTGTATGGGACTCGCTGCGCTTCCTGGACCTGGGTGGCTATTTCCTTTCCCATGTTAGGGAAGTTTTCGACTATAATCTCTTCAAGTATTTTCTCGGGTCCTTTCTCTCTCTCTTCTCCTTCTGGGACCCCTATAATGCGAAGTTGTTGCATTTAATGTTGCCCCAGAGGTCTCTCAGGCTGTCTTCATTTCTTTTCATTCTTTTTTCTTTATTCTGTTCTGCAGCAGTGAATTCCACCATTCTGTCTTCCAGGTCACTTATCCGTTCTTCTGCCTCAGTTATTCTGCTATTGATTCTTTCTAGTCTAGTTTTCATTTCAGTTATTGTATTGTTCATCTCCTTTTGTTTGTTCTTTAATTCTTCTAGGTCTTTGTTAAACATTTCTTGCATCTTCTCGATCTTTGCCTCCATTGTTTTTCCGAGGTCCTGGATCACCTTCACTATCATTATTCTGAATTCTTTTTCTGGAAGGTTGCCTATCTCCACTTAATTTAGTTGTTTTTCTGGGGTTTTATGTTGTTCCTTCATCTGATACATAGCCCTCTGCCTTTTCATCTTGTCTATCTTTCTGTGAATGTGGTTTTTTTTTTTTTTTTTTGTGAATGTGGTTTTTGTTCCACAGGCTGCAGGATTGTAGTTCTTCTTGCTTCTGCTGTCTGCCTTCTGGTGGATGAGGCTATCTAAGAGGCTTGTGTAAGTTTCCTGATGGGAGGCACTGGTCAACTCCTCCTTTTTTCTCTCACAGATTTATAACTTTTCCTTTTTCACTGAGCATTTTCAATTTCTCTATGCTGTGTTTAGGTGTAGACCGCCTTTTCTTCACCTCACCTAGGAGTCAAGGATCTATTTCAATCTGTTAAATACACACATTTATTTATTTGTTTGTTGGTTTGTTTGTCTGCCATACCACATGGCATGTGGGATCTTAGTTCCCCAACCAGGGATCGAACCCACACACCCTGCATTAGAAGTGCGAGTCTTAACTGGCGGACCACCAGGGAAGTCCCTTTTTTTTATTCTAGAAAATAATTTGGCATTACCTATTAGAAAAGGTCACTCCTGCATTCTCTAAATTTTTGTTCTGAGATCCTTCTTTTAGACATATGCTGGACCTTCTCATTCTATCTTCCATTCTAGCTACTTTTCCTTTATATTCTCCATTAATTTCAATGTTCTGAAAAGTTTGATTTCTATATATCTACCCTTCAATGTATTGATTCTCCCTTCAACTATGCCTAAATACCTTTTAATCCAAATACAATTTTTATTTCAATACCTACTAATTCATTCCAAGAATTCTTTTTGCCCCTTTTACAAGTTTGTTCTTTTTTTCATTATATATTGTTCTTGTTTATAGTTGATGTGGTTTATTTTGTATCTTTAAACACTGTAAATATGCTTACTATAATCTCCTTCAGATTATTATTGCATTTAATAAAGTTTTTCCAGTATTAATAGCCTTGATTATTGTGATTAAATTTTCTACATAATATCTTTAGACAGAACTATTTGATTTTGCCTCTGCCAGGGTTCTGATGGTTTTACTGTTTTTGTACCAGTTTTCCTCATAATCATGGCATGAGGTCCTATAACAAAGAGAAATGTAAATAGGGCCCACACCTGTGCAGAGACCGGAGTGAAAATTTGTGTTTTGCTTTCACAGGTTGGACAGCAGAACTTTTCTCATCCTTGCTTTATGGATGAATTAGCACTTTGAGGCTCTTGGCCTCCAGCAGTTCTGAGACCTGAGTTTAATTCCTCAGACATATTAAACTCCTTATCCACTGAGGTTTATATCCATGGAGTTAAACCCCCCACCAAAGTACTGAGGTTTATTATTCATGTCTCTCTTTGCTGAGTTTCTACTTCTTTTTATAGCACCCTGATATTAAGTTTTATTTGTTGTGTGTGTGTGTATGCGTATGAGCGCGGATATGTGTTTGTAATTTGTTATTGTAAGTTTGGAATGGAAAGTGGGTTGGTTCATTTTAGCTCAGACTATTATATTTACTCAATCTTCACTCATTTTGTGTTTCCCATTCTCAAGTTAATAATATCCATAAGGGGACTTCCCTGGTAGTCCAGTGGGTAAGACTCTGCGCTCCCAGTGCAGGGGGCCTGGGTTCTATCCCTGGCTGGGGAACTAGATACCTCATGCATACTGCAACTAGAGTTTGCATGCCACAACTAAGAGTTTGCATGGCACCACTAAGAGTTCTCATGCCGCAGCGAAGATCCCGCCTGCCGCAAGACCTGGTGCAGACAAGATAAATAAATATAAATATTAAAAAATATATCCATCTGGTAGGAGGGGAGATACTGAATGAAGAGAAGTACCTATTTCTTCCTCTTCACTGTGTGATTTAGCTCACGGATTTATGGTACTCAAGTATAAAATATTTAACCATAATCAAAATTCAAACGTCTGTTCAGTAAAAAATATCGGAAAGGACATTACAGGAGATATTAAGTTGAAGATCAAATGTTTAAAATTTGGTGATTAGAAAAATATGAGAACAACCCCTCATGTTTAGCACAATTAGATAACTGTTACACTGAGAGTCTTTTGATTTTATGGAAATTTTATGTTAGAATCAAGGGCTGGAGCACTTTTGAACATAAAGACACACCTTGTTTTATTGCACTTTTTTGTGCTTCGCAGATATTACATTTTTTACAAATTGAAGATCAGGGCAACCCTGCACTGACCAAGTCTATTGGCACCATTTTTCCAATAGCATTATTTTTAATTAATACGGTTTTTTGCTTACTTGGGTTTTTTTAGACATAATGCTACTGCACACTTAATAGACTACAATATAGTACAAAAAACTTTTATATGCACTGAGAAATCAAAAAATTGTGTGATCTACTTTATTACGTTCTTTGCTTTATTGTGGTGGTCGGGAACTGAACCCTCAATATCTCTGAGGTCTGCCTGTATTTGGAAATAAACCTAAACTCAGGGTATATTTTGCTCATTTTTCTGAATCTGGTTGTGTCTCTGTGATTTGCCCTTGATTTACAGCAATATCATTCACAGCTCACAACCAGCTGTCTATTCACCTCCATTTAACATACTATGGGTTGGGACTGATATATACACATTACATATAAAATAAGGACCTACTGTGTAGCACAGGGAACTCTACTTAATACTCTGTAACAGTCTACATGAGAAAAGAATCTAAAAAAAGAGTGGATGCAGGTATATGTATAACTGATTCACTTTGCTGTACACCTGAAACTAACACAACACTGTAAATCAACTCAACTCCAATAAAAATTTAAAAAATAAAATAAAAAGTAACACACTATGGGAACAGAAATTCACACCCACTCAGAACAATAACAAAAGGCACAGAATTTCTGGTAACAGAAATTTGTTTCCAGCCCCATTTATACACTTCTAATCAAAATGTCAGTCAGATTTCAGCTTTTTTTTTTATTCTGTAGATGAATAAATCTTGTTTGGTCTTAGCCATTAACATCTTTTTTTCCAAATGAGAAAGAGGCAGAATTTAGGAAAATGAAAAGAAAAATTCCTTAAGACACATCTCATATACTTGCTTTTTCTGTAATACAAGATAAACAAATTATGCACATCCTTTTTAGAAACTATGTGGGCAACAGCAGAAAACTCATTTATATTTGTGGCTCCTGATGTCACCCTGATCAGAAGTATCAAAATCAGAGAAACTAGCTGCCTTTAATCGAGGACTTTGGCATTTAATCCTTTGAAGCATAAGAGAAGCAAAGATACGCTATATGCAAAGTAAAATCCTCTGCTCTCTTTGAAAATACCAAAGGTAACTTTTAAGTACACTTACCATTTTCACCTTTACAGATAAAATGTCTAGTAGGCAGGCTTACAGATGTTCATGGTTTTTCCCTACCACTTAAATGTTTTTGAAATGAACAACAAAAATACTTATCTTTTTTAAAAGTCAAATAGCCCTTTAAACTACCTCTATGTTATATACATATTTTTTAACATTCTGAGTTGACAAATATTATCCACTGAAATAGAGTCTTGTGTCTAGGTACACATCCTTAAAGCCACATTGCCTAAATTACATGCATAAAATTTATAACTGAGTACAAAAACTGACTAAATTAATAACTTGCATACTTATTCATATAGGTACAAATATTCTACATGTCACAAATAAGCATGTTTAAACATATTACATATCTTATTTCCAGAAGCTTAAAAAATGGTTTATATAAAGCCTATGTTTCAAAGAGAAATGCTTATATATAACAAATAAAGCAAACTTTTCTGATGATTATTTTTTGGAAAAGCTATGAAATTTAGCAAAATTAAACCGAATTTAATTTTCTTGGAAATCTTTTATTATTAATCATCTTTACCTTTCAAATTAAAAAAAAAGTAGCTTTAAACAAAAAGTAGATATAAATAGTTAGTTGTCTATGTGGGCCATTGCAGAAAAGGGACAGAGATCTTGTACTTTTATACAGAGACAATATGGCTGGTTCTTCTCTTTTAAAAGCATCTATTCCATCAACTGGCTATTACATCGTTATAAAAATAGACGTGATGAACAAACACAACCCTAGTTTCTTGATTCCTATTGATGTTCAGTGGATTAATAGCCAAGAGGAATACAGTTACCTCTCAATGCCTTCTTGTCAAGCTGAAAGAAGGCTCCTGCCCTTAGAATCTTCGCTTCATTGAAGTGAGATTCTCAGACTTCAGCGGGCACGAGGATCACCTGGATGGCTTGTGAAAACACAACTTGCTGAGCCCCGTATCTAGAGTTTCTGACTGAGTAGATCTGAAGTGACACCAAAAATCTGCATTTCTAAGTTCCTTCCTAAATGTTGCCAGCTCTGCTGGTCCAGGGATTACACTTTGAGAATCACTGAATTTTGGATTTTAACCATGCAGGGGAGTTAGAGCTTCTTAAACTTTCAGAAAGAGCAGTCATGAAACTTCTAAAATAATTAAGATCTGTACTATTAGGTGTGTCAGAAAGAGAACTGACCTAACTTCTAATTTTTTTGGAACCTCCCCAGGAGATTTCAAAGCCAAGTGGAATTAATTAAACTGATAGAAACTGTAATCAGTAGAGCTCCCAAGAACAAAACAGGAGCTACACTGACTTATAGGAATACTTCTAACCTAATCTTTCATTCTGCATTTATCTTTACCTGCTAATATTTACTCAGTGATCAGGGAGAAAAGCTGGTTAAAAGTATGTCATTTGCTCAAAGGGCATTATTTTAAATGCCCTCCAAACTTGACTCAATATTTCTCAATGAGCTCTTAAGATTGTTTTGGGGAAAAAATGCAAAGTATAAATGAATTAAATTATATGCCTAGTTCCTCATCTAATGTCTACTTACAGTCCCCCAACAACTACTTAGAAGGCATTTATAAACTATGTAGTTTTTGAAAACTTTTCTTCAGCAAAGAAAACTTTGCTTCAGCTTTTGAAAACTGTTAGAGACAGCATCTGAAATGTGAGGCTTTGCGGGGACGAGGCAAGGAAATTCACCAAGAGGCATGAGATCTGTTTTCTATGTTGTCTTTGGCATTTATCAGGCGTGTCTGGTCTTGGGCAACTCTTTTAACCTCCAGCTGAACTCAGTTTTCCTATTTCAAAAATGACAATAGTAATTTCTTTCTACCACAAGATTGTTGGGAAAATCAAATTAGGTAGAGTCTTATTTTCTTATAAATAGAATTAACTGCAATCTAACATATTCAGCGCTTTAAAAGGGTCGGATTGGTGCCATGGTTAATAAGAGAAGAGTATCTTTAGATCTCTGATTCTAGTTCAGTCGTATACTCCTAGCATTGCCTTGATTTTTTTTTTTCTTTTTCTTTTTTTTTTTTTTTGCAGTACGCGGGCCTCTCACTGTTGTGGCCTCTCCCGTTGCCGAGCACAGGCTCCGGACGCGCAGGCTCAGCAGCCATGGCTCACGGGCCCAGCCGCTCTGCGGCATGTGGGATCTTCCCGGACGGGGGCACGAACACGTGTCCCCTGCATCGGCAGGCGGATTCTCAACCACTGCGCCACCAGGGAAGCCCTGCCTTGATTTTTAAAAAGTAATCATGGTTTGTATCTTAGAACTGATGGATGTACTACCTGCTTCAAATCCTGATTTGGTCATGTGTCCAAATCTCATTCCAGTTCTGTGAAGTTTGCTGTTCTTCCTTGTGTGAGACAATGCTAGACTTGACAGCTTGTAATATCGTTTTTATCGCTTTTTAAAAATACCCAGTAAATATTCAGAATATTTATTCACTGGAAAAGTTATACTGTTGATAAATCAATGTTGTCAATACTTTCCAAATTAACATTAAAGTAGTATGATTCAAGAGGGAAAGCCACACTGTCAGTGAACTATACTGTCTTCTGCTTTTTCCTCTTTTTCTCTGTGTGTACGACTGCCCTTCTTCTACGCAAAACCCAGTAAAATATCCACAGAAGGGGTTATTTCAGATTTCCTGTGTTAAATAATGTATATACGGTAGGGGCAAAAGTAAAATATCTCACTAGGAAATAAAGGTGTCTTATCAAAAAGACCCTCTGTCAAGAATGACGTCCTCTGTGTGCTCTTGGCCTCAGCTGATGACAAAAAAGTGGCCAGTCAGTGGCTCTCAATGGTGCTACTGAAAGCAAAGGAATAGCTTTGCGGGTGAACTTTGAGCCATGTGTCTGCATCACTTCTTTTCTAGAATGAGCAGCCTTATTAGAGGCAGCTTATTACTACTCTCAGATGATATTTAAACTAAATATGGCTACCTATAAATGTCAGTTTAAAAAATCCTTCAAATTTATATCTATTACAACTATGTTCCAATTAAAGATGAAGCTTGAGTCCTCATCATCTCTTGTTTTCCTTTCAAATTCTTTCTGAGCCTTTGCTTTTCTCAAGCATTGGTTAAAAATTCTAAGACAACATACTTCTTCCTGTGCTTTAGCCTCGGGAGAATGCAAAGAGCACTGAATACAGTAATTTTGAAACCAAACAGAAATGAATCCCAATTGGTTTTAGGAGCTCTCTCAAAGAGAAAAGAAAAAACACTGCCATCAGTGATTCCCCTGCTTCTTATTAACACGTAATTCCCCAAGACACAAATACGTTTGATACGTATGGTTTGACACATAAAATCTGTGTTCAGCCATTCTGTGAAATCTCATAAAATTTTGAGATCCAGAGTACACAAACAGTATATTGCTGCCTCAACCCAGGCAAGATATAACTGTCAAGGGCTTCCTTTCATATGCTTTAAAGATGTATAAATGGGTACATAGGAAAACAGACGCTGAAGACAGACTAAAAGAACTTTCTTGCTTTCCCACCTTTCCTAAAGTTAAAGAATATCAGATGAATTATTTAAAAATGAAAGCTTTATTTCAGTGCCAGGCACATAAAATCAAGATTGACCACCCTGTGGCAACTTTGATGCCGTTTATACCTTCACATACCGAGTAAAATAGAAAATGCCTAGTGGCAAATTCAAGACCAGCTGTTGGAGGTTTATAGCAAGCACTCTATTACTTTACAGTGTGAGACTTACCAATTCTGTCCCTAAAGAATGATTTATAAGATGTGGGGTGTCTGAATCAGCAACAACGATTAATTGTAGATTACCACAAATCAAGCAGGAAAACGTAATAGTGATGTCGGGATAAAATACTTTAAATATAAATAGAATGTTCATTATTCTCCTCCCTTATAAAGACCAAATTTGTTTTTCAATATTCTCATGAATATCTAAAAGAATATTTACAATTTTGACAATTTTTACCAATCAATAGGTCCATTATTTACAAAAATAGAAACTTTTGGGCTTCCCTGGTGGCGCAGCGGTTGAGAGTCCGCCTGCCGATGCAGGGGACGCGGGTTCATGCCCCGGTCTGGGAAGAACCCACATGCCGTGGAGCGGCTGGGCCCGTGAGCCATGGCCGCTGAGCCCGCGCGTCCGGAGCCTGTGCTCCGCAACGGGAGAGGCCACAGCAGTGAGAGGCCCGCGTACCGCAAAAAAATATATATATATTGAAACTTGTAATAGTTGACAAAATTGCTATGATAGTCTTCTATTACAATAGATACATCAGCAGAGTGGTATTGCTAGTATAGTAAAAATCAGAACTGCTACAATACAAAATTTCTTAAACAACAGTAAAATGAATTCAAGGAGGAATAATATAGGCAAGACAACTGTATCTTCTATGTCTGATTCACTTTTCATTTCTCACACATTTACTTTTTTTTTTCTTTACCTTTCCCTAAAGCTAATGAGTTTAGATTGCCACTTCTATAAAAGCTTAATGGCTTTTGTGACATTTCCTGTGGTGTTTCTTTAGACAGCTCTCAGCAGGACAGAACTTTGGTACTATGCAAGTGTGTGTCTGTGTGTGTGTGTGTGTGTGTACATACATATACACGTTTCTAAGCAAAGAACGTTCTCTAGACAAGTCCAACCGTTTTAATCTACAGCTGTACTTCAGACATTGCTTTGTGATTTAAGGAAAAAGAAATACATGAAACTGAAACCCCTACATGTTTAGTAAAAAGACATCTGACATAGAAGATGCTAAGACAGAGGAATCACTCACACAGTGTGGGTGTCACTTCAGTTATATATGCTGGTTTTATGAGAAAGACAGCAATTTGAAGCTTCAATGTCTAGTCTGCCATTGAATGTCTAGCTTAATAACTAGAAATCTACTATGCTTTACACCAATGATGATGTTATCGTATAAATAGCTGCTTTATATTTTCACTCTCCTCCCAAGTGAAGACCTCTAGTCCCTGGTGCCTTATTACTCGATGGTGATACATAAAGACAACCACAAAGGTCATGAATACAGTTTATGCTCTGGGAAGCAAGTTACCGAATCTCAATATATAAACATAGAGCTGAAAGTGTTTTCAGTAAGAAAAACTAGGATATCTATTTAAGCATTAGACGTATCCTGATATTTAAAACTATGATATGGTCAATATGGTTGACGTTTTAAAAGGAAGGCTGTTGTCAGCTGATGAGATAGGATCTAGAACAGAGATTCCTAAACTCCATTTACCAGGGCAGCTCTTTCACAGTAATACAGAATCTCAGGGATATTTGTGGGAATTTTTTAAAATAGTTTACAATTCGGTGTTTTTGTAATTTTTTTTCAGTAAAACTTCTATTTAAGTCATTATATCATTAAATACTGTATTACAATGAAGCAGCAAGATGGTAGATTTAAATACAACCTATCAATATTAACAAATGTAAACAAACTAAGCATTTCAAATAAATGGTAGAGAACATCAAACTGAATTAAAAGAATACCCAACACGGAGCAAAAATTAAGTCAAAAATAAAAGAAGGATAAAATATATTATGCAACCCTAAGTAGAAGGTAGAGTACTTATTTTAATATCAGACCCAAAAGACACCAAGACAAGCAGTAATAGCAGGTATAAAATGTGGCATTTAGAAATGGTAAAAAGATAAAAATGTGTGTGCACCCAATAAGAGATCTTCCACATACATGAACAAAAACTGGCAATACCAAAGAGAAAAAGAAATTCATCCATTATATAATTAGAGATTTTAATAATTTCCTTTCAGCAACTAATAAAACCAACAGGAAAAAAAATCAGTAAGGATAGAGAACGGTGAACAACCACTATCAACCAGGTTAACCTAACTGACCTTAACAGGACTCTATACTCAACATGTACAGAGTATTCGTTCTTTTCACAGGTACTGGAACCTTGCAAATAGACACCATACGCCGAGTGACATTTATATTTATAGATAAGTATAAAAGTCTTTCTAACTATCTACCTATCTGTCTACATACTTGAATGTATATGGGTTCTCCAGAAGCACATGCTAAGCCAGAGTTTGATATATGCAAGATATTTGCAAGACATTTATAAGGCAGATAAACCCGTAGAAGGTGCAGAGGGGTAGGAAGAGGTGGGCAAAGGAAGCAGTCAATCTCTTCCAAGGCTTTGGTCAAAAACCTCAAGGGAAGCTTGGAAGCATATATGGCCTTTCATGCTTATCCCTCTTCGGGCTGAAACACCCAGGCTTTTATACTCCTGAGGTAATCAGTCACTGCATGGGGGTTTCTTCATGAAGGACATGGATTGGAGTGAAGGAGCTCTCTGCAGTTGAGGTTAACCCTAAAAGGCCTGTGAGCTGAAGTCTGCTCGCTGAGTGTGCTCTCAGCAATACACGTCTCTAAGTACACACACACACACACACACACACACACACACACACAACTTCCAAGCTCTGACCACTGAGTGGGCCTGGAAACAATATCTCAAAAACAATGAGCACACCTAAATGCCATCCTCCACCAAAAGAATCCAGGGTTTCTTGGAATATTGGCTGTGAAAGGGAGAGTACAAGACTGCAACAGAACTGGAAGATTCAGGAGACCTAATATTTAAATAATATACATTTCAGAAGGAGAAGAGAGAATAAATGGAATATAAGCGATAATGAATACCTAATGTCTTTGATCTGAATAAATACTCAATGAGACATAGTTCACTTAGTTCCAGGACTGGTAAGGCAAGGTACCTACCAAATTCCAAGAACTGGTCAATTAATACAAAGAACACCAACAAAAAAAGAATAAAGCAAAATAAAAATGTCAACTTTCTGTCAGTAAAAAGTCACAAAAGAAAAGAAATTCATCCAATAATGGACTTTACAACATTGGAAGATGGAAAGTGTTGGAATGTCATCTATAAACTACTGAGAAAAAAATATGTATACACACACACACACCCCATCATTTCATCTATAATACTTGTTTTGAAACACAATTTTGTTTCCATGTGATTGATATATTTGGGAACATTTAGAGCACTATATGAATTGAGTTATGTGCTATTTCCTCACTAAAATCACCAGGTGGAAGCGGAAATCCTATGAGTCGATCCCAGGAATACACAGGATGCCCACATGCACACACCACAAACATTTACCAGCTACCTCAGGTCATTGCGTGTATCATCCTAAATGCTTGTGTTTTGTTATATTTTTCTTGTTTGTGAACTTTTCTATCTGTTTTTTTTTTTTTTTTTTTTTGGTACGCAGGCCTCTCACTGTTGTGGCCTCTCCCGTTGCGGAGCACAGGCTCCGGACGCGCAGGCTCAGCGGCCATGGCTCACGGGCCCAGCTGCTCCGCGGCATGTGGGCTCTTGCCAGACCGGGGCACGAACCCATGTCCCCTGCATTCGGCAGGCGGACTCCCAACCACTGCGCCACCAGGGAAGCCCTATATGTATTTAAAAAACTCATTTCACATCTCAAATGTGTTTTAGCATCCTGGTTCAAAATGCCAAGCAAGGCAATGTGACAAGTAAATCGCTATCTCTGTGTTTAGACCTGAAAGGGACATAGCCAAAGCCTGCAGAAGTGACTCCTTATTTGCACCTATAGTGGTTTCAAACATCCCTACAATTTCCAAAGCCATCAGCTACGGAGCAAAGCCACAGGTTCAAGGGAGACAGTTACAGTCATAAAAAAAAAAAAATTCCACAGTAATACAGACAATAAAGAAGAAAGCTATAACACTGGATCAAATATTCAATTTTGATAAGATAAAGTACCTATTACAAGCACATACCTCAAAGGACCTATAAATCAAAGACAGACATCTGCACTAAGATCTAAGGCCATACGAGATGGCTTAACTGTCATGTTTGGGGTCCAGATCAACAGCCCACACCCGTCCATACCTGGTGCTACAACCTGCCTTCCCATTTCAGAGCACTCCCCTTCCACGACTTTCCAATAACTGAGAAGCAGCATCTCTTCCAACACTTCCACAGAAGACCTCAAAAACTTTATTTTGTTCAAAGGTAAAGTGTGTCATTTTTACCACAGTAATTATGTATTTTTAATCTACGTATTACAGATAAAACTACGCTACTGTTTTTACTGGTTCCTGTCTGTCTTCATTCAGTTTTTCACTGATGAAGATGGTGGGTTGTGTGCTCCAGCATCATCTTTCCAGAAGCCCTGTGGTTTTTATTGCTCAATTATGCATAGCATAGTGATTTGCAGGAATGCATGTAACATTATAGCAGAACTGATTGTGTATACGTATATGCATGCCACACTCACCTGTATACATATAAAAACTGCATGTCATTTCATAAGCACAAAAAATATTGGCCATGAAATAACCAGCTACAGGTGCTTCAATTAGGATAATACATTTTCCTAATTCTATTTTAGTTTTATGCCTTCAGATTTTGAACAATTATCATAAAGTAAAACAAATGAAGCTCTTTTCATTATGAAAAACAAAGTAAAGGAACAAATGTGGGGAAATTCTGGATTGCTCTAGCAGCAATTTTTTTATCTCCCAGGAAAGGAGAAAACACCGTTATGGGAGCAGCTTAGTATAGTTTAAAAGCACAACTGGATGATATTTAATAGCAAAAGCATTCATCTTGGGACAGCAGTGGGATCCCACAGCACTAGACAGCACACACATTCGGAAATGGAATGATGACCTAGCCTTATTAATATACTGCATTATTCTACTTAGTGCCGAAATTTCATGAAAAAGTTACAAGGGTGTGTGGGAGGATGTGCTGAGGACTCTGCCAGGATAATTTACTGGTACGTACACTATGTTATTTCTCACTGAATTTTATCTTCCCACACCCACACCATCTTTGAGCACCTCTCCTCAGAAGAGGTCTGTTATTAAACACCAAAGTAAAAGCTGTTATCGTGCAGTCTGCTATTTGAAGGCTCTTCTAAGTGCCTTTGAAAGCAGCCAGAGGAGAGGGGGACGAGACTTTAGAGGTTGGAGTGGTCTTGGGGGATGAAGACACCCAGGCTTACCGTCTTCGGGGACTGGGAGACTTCAGATAACCTGGGGTCCCGCTGTGCCTGGTTAAAGGGACCCTAGATTCTCAGCCTCAAAGGTTCCTGTGCCTCAGTCACGACCAACAAAAACAGCGCGTCAACAGCTTGGCCAAGGAAGATATTAGGGATGTGCCCTGAGTGAGAGGCACTAGTCTCCCCCACAGAGTCAAGTCCAGCAGCTCTGAACACCAAGAATAAAACAATTCATCCAAACACAGTCGCTATCACCACTTCCTTCTTTAGCTGACTAACCTTAGTGTGTTTCCACTCTTCTCCATCTCTCCATGTCCTGCCTCTCAGGCTCTTTCACTGCAACCACGTCTTCTTCGCTGTCTTCTGTCTCTGAGTCCAACTGTCCAGATCACAGCTAGAGTTCAATAGCAGTTTATAACGCCCTTAACTCTTGTCTTTTCTACCCGGGGCTGAACCGAGTGTAGAAAGATCACCTACCTCATATACTAGGCTCTGCCAATTCACAACTGGTGGGGGAAGAGCAGTGAGCTACAGACAACAAGGAAGAAAGAATTCCAGAATCTGACAGGCCCATCCAAGAATATACACAGCAAAAAAAAGTAATGCTCATTTAATCAATTAGAATATGTACTCATTATCTACAATTAGAACATATCTGTGAACCATGAGGGAAGAATTCTAGGCTCTAATATTTGTAGCCTGTATACATTTAAAACAATAAATAGCTGTCTTCCATCATGGGGATCCTTTCTGTGTTTGCTTATTAATTCACTGGGATTCCAAAAGTGTCAAGGAATAGGTGCTATGCCTTTTCAGATGAGGAGAATAAACATACCGTACAAAAGGCTTTAGAAAACACAAAACGCTGAATGGCCTAGCTTCCCTGGAAAGTAAGTTACCTCAAGTAGTCCTCTCTACGAGCTGTGAAAGTTTATGTGAATAGACTAAGGGAAAGAGAACATAGTATATATTACACCCAATATTCTGCTGTACATTACTGAGCTTGAAAGATATTTTTCTACCAGGGAAGATAGAGTCACTGCATTTTTCAAACCCTGTATGACATATACCATCACATTGTTTGTTAAAAGCAAGAGCCGGATCAATATGTGTACTTTCCAATTGAAAAGACCTCTTCATTTCTCTGAGTTCAAGAAAAAGATAAAGTAATACTCAAAAGGATATCAAGTCAACAGATATTTTCTTCACCCTATATATGCGTTTTTATTAGACACAATTCTGTAGCTTTCTGGAAGACATTTTATCTTGGGGAAAAAAATGTATCTTTTGTTGCCTAGAACAACTGGCATCAAAGTAAACTGTAAATTTTTGTGTTCTTTAGGATAACCTGAAGAAGAAAACAAATTCACTTATTGTTAGTTTTGCGGAAATATTTCGAGCAAAACTAAGTGACCGCAACCTGGGAAGCAGGGGGTGGGTCTTGACTTTATAAAACTTGATTTTCTGGAAATGGTACTACCAGATGCCTTTTATTTGAATATTAACATCACTTATTCTATTGTTCTTTGATAACTTTATTATCCAATATTTCTGAAATAGGAAATGATAGTCAGACTCCAGGGACATCATAGTTTTTCCTTCTCTTTCAGGAATTTTACTTCCCTTTTAAAACTTCCTCAATCCTGACCACCATAATGACCTTCAAACACTCTTGATGACCTTCAATACATACAGATGTCTGCATTCTATGTCCCATTTTTAATGAGGCTAATTTTCAGATCTCTATCTTGACTGAAAATTAATCATTCCAGATATGAATTGAGAGCTGTCAATAAAGGTGTGATTTCATGTAGAAATATTTCCAGCTTACTAAGTTTCCTTATTAACAGAAAATTATTTAAGACACAAAGACTTGGTAATAATGGAACTCCATATGACGGGGAAGGAAATGTTGGATGCTCATTACTTGTTTTTTTCAGGGAGGGGTGGGGTAGTGCAAGCAAGTGTGGTGGGGGAGAGAGCGCTGCTACTTCACGACCTCAGAATCATTCCACGTGCAAAGCCTTAGTGCTTCCACTGCAGGTCCTAATCCAAATTTACCAATGACTGGAGGAAAATATTAGGTTCAGAAAACCTCATACAATTAAGATTTACGTCAATGGAGCTGATTTCACTAAGTTTACTTTAGTGAAATATGAACGGGCATGATACGACAGGAAGTTCTAAATATCACGTACAACAAATTTGTTGCCCTATATAAACTTGGAAAAAGAAAGATGAAACTGTATTTGCATATTTTTAAAAAGCTTTAGTCTCTTCCATTTGTGGTTTTCTTGTATCTCCCTAATCCTCTACACTATTGATGGCACCGAATGAAAAAAATATTAGAAAAAAATTAGAAAAAAATGTTCAGTACACTGCCTCAGCGTTTTGCATTTAAGTGCACTAATGATATTAAATACATACTAAGTACTGTGCTAGTTTGGTGAGAAAAGTCAGTATCCTTATAAACAAAATAATTTCAATAAAAATAACTGTATATCAGTTATGTCTCTAGGGTAAAAAGTAAAGTACAAACAGTAATTATTTTGAATTATCAATTTGTCAATTTAGTTTTCATTGGCTATTGAATCAAAATGCCAAGTTTCTTGCTTTATATAACTACTAATTAAAAGCTGTATTACAAAGGGAGAATGAAACCAAACTTTTTAAAATTAACACATTGATAAATGTGTCCTTTGAGCTTCTTCATGTATAAACTAATTTTTACTTACATATGATTTTCTACAATCTCATTACAACCTATTTAAAAATTTTGATATTGGTAGAATCTTTGCTATATAGAGTCCAAAATACAGAAGAGCAATCATAAAATTGATACAGAATATACCAAATGCATAAAAGATGAAGGGAAGGTAACACACATTTCTCAACTGCCTATTTCAACTGGTTATACACCTCACCTAATCGATTCATCTTAGTAGTCAGTAAAGGTAAATAGTGTTATCTAGATTTTAAAGATAAAGTCAGGAAGCCTCGATGAGGTTGTGTAATTTGTCTATGGCCTCACCGCTGATTGCTGGAGCTAAAATTCAAAGTGATTTCTGTGTGTGCTCTTTTAATTGGCAACCATACAATCTAAAATGTATTTAAAACATGCTCATCTGTATTTCTATAAGGAACAGAGAAGAGAATCGATGCTATCCCCCAAATATTTTTAAATGAAGTTTTCTAGATAGAATCATGGAATGGTAGAAATATTAGCAGACTGTCCTCACTTTGGACTTTGGAAGAATTGAAGTCATTGGCTGGCATTTAAGCCTCCCTTCAACTAAGCCCGATCTACTTCCCAGCTTCATCACAAAGAAACACTAGCCACAAACACGACATCCTGCTTCCGAAACAAGCCCTGACCCACCATGCGGTCATTATTTTATTCCCTTAGCGTTCTCTGCCTCGAAGGCCCTATTAACCTGACCACGAGACATCTTTTCCATTAGTACGGCATGTTTGGAAAGCAGAAAAAGTCCAGGAGTTTCGCCTAACGGATTTATTTTTATTCACCCCCATGGTGCTAAAAAAAAAATGATGATAATGATGATGTGATAACAATAATAAGTGATTTTAAAAAACACTAAATCTAAAAGCGTTAAAAACAACCATTACAACAATGCTATGAGGTAGTTGCTCTTATTTTTCATTTTATCAGTAAAGAAACTGACAACATAGAAAACTTAAGTATCATACAGGTACAGCCCTTAATCATAATGTTTGTTGAATTGTTTTTTGTTTGTTGAATTGTGCCTCTCACCGCCACGGCCTCTCCCGTTGCGGAGCACAGGCTCCGGGCACGCAGGCTCAGCGGCCATGGCTCACCGGCCCAGCCGCTCCGCGGCATGTGGGATCCTCCCGGACCAGGGCACGAACCCGTGTCCCCTGCATCGGCAGGCGGACTCGCAACCACTGCGCCACCAGGGAAGCCCTGAATTGTTTTTTTAAATGAGAAAGAAAGTACATCTACTTATCTCTTTTCAGAACACAGTACCCAGTGAAATTCGTATTATTTATTTTTCATGATTAAAATACAAAAACCATAGGATTTTAACTTTACCAAAATTCTAAGTTCAACAAAAATATATATTTAGTTCAAAATTTGGGGCGAAGAATCAGGATCTCACTAAAAGTTCATCAGCAAGTGCTACTAATAATATTCTCATGAATGTAAATACTTTTTCTTTGCTTTACAGATCCCTGCACTGAAGGAAAGTGCCTGGTTGACAAATGAAATTTATATGTTTTGAATAGACTGAAAATAACACTTTTATTGAATGTTCAGTAGTCATACTAATGATTATCACTCTGGGTTTTCCAAGAATAGCTTGACTCTCAGAAGGCAATTTTAACAGTTTAGTTAAAACTCAGAGACTTTCTTTTATTATGTTTTTTAGTGTACTGATATGGATGGATACATATTTGGATCATCAGGTTTTAGTCCTGGACATTCATGAAGAGAAGCATAAATTTATCGTGTATTAAGGCTATCACAACTTAAATGAGTCTTGTATATAATTTCTTTAGTGTGAAATCTCACTTAAGCTGTCTGTGTATGAACCTTAAATAAAAAATCACTATTGATATTTGAAATATCAACATTTCATCATACCTAACCATCATACATACCTGCTCTTTCTTTTATTTAAATTTAAACTTCTTAGTACTGCTACCTAACAAGGCACTCTAACCTAAATATACCTCACATACACACACCTGAACTTTAACTGAACAATACCGTAGGATGACATGGCATTTAATTAATGCTTACTTGCAAGGAACGGCTTAATGCAGTAGAAAATTAAACAACAAAGGAGTTTTTCTTTCTTCCTTTTATACAACAAAGTATAGTTTCCCAAGAAGATATAACAGCCTTTGACATTTACACATCAAACGACAAAATGGTATTGAGATATATAAAGAGCAAACTATGAGGCATATAAGGAGTGATGTACAAAACTCTAGTTCTAAGGTTGCACTGTAGCATACAACTCTCAGAAAATGTTAGATCAAATAGATGAAAAATAAGTTAGGATATAGTCTGTGAATAAAAACAACATGATTTTATATCTATGTGTAGGGAGAGAAAGTTCTGCCCTGCATCCGGAAAAGAAAACACATTATTTCCAATACCATATGAACATTTATAAGAAGTAAATCAGACTAGAAAGAAAATCTCAAAAAAATCCCAAAAGTAAAATCATAAAGCCTACATTCTGACATAAATTCAGTTAAACTAGAAATTAGAAATAAAAGGATAGAAAATAAAGTCTGATACTTTGGGCAAACAAACTCTAAAAACAGAATAATTGGCTACCTTTATGACATTTGGGATATTCAAGAAATAAATATTGAAATTATTACACATTTAGAAATGAACAATGTAAGAGATACTGCGTACAGAGTACATACACATAAGTACATGTGAAAATTGTGACCTAAAATGTATAAGGGAAACAAAAAGTGTAAAAATGACATAAGTAGGGCTTCCCTGGTGGCGCAGTGGTTGAGAGACCACCTGCTGATGCAGAGGATGCGGGTTCGTGCCCCGGTCCAGGAGGATACCACATGCCGCGGAGCAGCTGGGCCCGTGAGCCACGGCCGCTGAGCCTGCGCATCCGGAGCCTGTGCTCCGCAACGGCAGAGGCCACAACAGTGAGAGGCCCGCGTACCGCAAAAAAAAAAAAAAAAAGACATAAGTATTCTTAAAAAAAGATAAAAATAATCAACAATAAAAATGTGAAAGGAAGAAACTGATAAAAAGAAAATAATATTAGTAAGTTTAAAACAAAAGGAACTTCATCAATAAAATAAACTGCCTCTTGGAAGTAATCATAAACTATAACCTGCTTGTTGGACAAAGGGTCAAAAAAGGCATGGAAAATATAAATCACATTAATAATGAAAATGTCTATAATACCGGATAGGGAGATACTGTAAAACTTTATAGAAGGAAAAAGTTTATACTCATTTGTATTTGAATATTTAAGTAAATATTAATTTAATGGACCTAGATTTAGAAAACATGTAAATTAAAGCTCATTGAAAATGGTAGATGACCTAAATATCTTAATAATCAAAGAATAAAAAATTATCAATTAGTGCCAGATATCTGTTTAAAATATATATAATTTCTATATTTTTTAAAACATTAGAGAGTACTTTAAAAAACGGAAATTTCACAACCAATATTCTGGTAACAAAATGAATAGAGGAAGTAAGAAGACTATGGATTAAAGTCACTTTCATGCAAAATAGATGAATAAAATATATTAATAAACAGGATTTAGCTGAGCACTAAAAGAAAGATACGTCATGAGCCAGAAGACTCCATCCAAGAAATGAAAGGATTCTTCAATATTAGGAGATCTAATGTAACTTAGTACTATAACAGATTAAAAGAGAAAAAAACATATGATCTTCTTAATGGATGATGAAACGTCATTTGATCAAATTCAACAGCTATTACTAATTAAAATTTTTAAAAAGTTTAGAAAGCTAGAAAGACATGCCCATACCCTGATAAGGAATCTACCTGAACCTTATTATTGACAGTTAACATTAAAATAGAACCAAGGCAAATATGTTTATCATTAACACTACTTTCAATACTGTAATGAAAGTTCTACCCGATCCAATGGTATAAGAAAAAAAGATACGTTAATCTTAGAATCTGTAGATATCACTGACATAAAATCTGAGCAAACTAACTGAAAAATTCTGAAAACAAATATATATTCTATAATGTAAAGAATGAAAGCTAAACATGCAAAAATCAGTAGCTTACATGCCAATGAGAAACAATTTTTGAAAGTTATGGCAAAAAAAAGAACCTACTCAACATAACAAAAACTGCAATATACTTAGGAAGTAAGCTTAAAGCAAAGTACACGATCTATATGAGTAAAACATAAAATTTTACTCAAGGACACACACATCAAAGAAACTGAATAAAGAAGTACACCATTCCCTGAAAGGGAAGACACAATCTTTAGAAGATATCAACTATGCCCAAATTCATCTACTAACTCAACGCCATTCAAATCAAAATCAAAATTGTCTTTAATACCACTTGTAACAAAATGAGCTCATTTTGAATTTCACATAGATGAGTAACTAAATAATGGCTAAGAAATACTTGTCAAAAATGTATAATAAGGAGAAACATGCTTCACCAAAAATCTATAAAGCTCTTATGATTAAAATAGTTTAATCTTAACAGAGAAATAAAGAAACACAATAGAGAGCTTAGAAAGAGACAAATACATAAACAAATGGTATTTAAAATCTTGCTATAGGGCTTCCCTGGTGGCGCAGTGGTTAAGAATCCGTCTGCCAATTCAGGGGACACAGGTTCGATACTTCCCTGGTCCGGGAAGATCCCACATGCCGCGGAGCAACTAAGCCCATGCGCCACAACTACTGAGCCTGCGCTCTAGGGCCCACGAGCCACAACTACTGAGCCTACAAGCCACAACTACTGAAGGCCTCGCGCCTAGAGCCCGTGCTCCCCAACAAGAGAAGCCACCGCAATGAGAAGCCCGCGCACCGTAACGAAGAGTAGCCCCCGCTCGCCGCAACTAGAGAAAGGCTTTGCGCAGCGACGAAGACCCAACGCGGCCAAAAATAAATAAATAAAAAAATCTTGCTATAATGATGGACTATTTATAAATACAGATACAGAAAAAGACTGATTAAGAAAAAAGATATGTCTCAGAAATATATGAATATATATTAAGAATTATTTATAAGCTAATGATAAAAATAAAGCTAAACAGAACAAGAACAGATGAAGAAAGATGGAAGGGTGTGCACTTTCCCTATTATGTTAAACTTAGGTAACCTGGTACCTTCAAACTTAAACTTAAATTTGGAGCTATGTGGCTAGGATTTACCTAAAATCCACTCTTGCATTATTGAGGGGTTGCAACACATCCAGCTAAATGTCAACATTTCTCAGCATCCCACATAACTAGTATGTATGACTGTATATTCTGACCCATCATATAGAAGTGAATGTTGTAGGGAAGGACTTCATGGAAGGCTTTTCAAAGAGGATCTGGCGGGTGTAGAACACCTTCCCCATCTCCCTTTTCTAGTTTTTGCTCCCTGGAAATCAGGTGCCATGGCTGAAGCGCCAGCAGTCCAGGACAGTGGAACAGGAAGATACAAAGCGCATGGGGCTTAGTTTACTCCTGAATCTAACATAACAGCACTGGACCTCCCATCTCTGGACTAGTTTCGCACGGGAAAATAACTGTGTGTTGAAGCCACTGCTATTTTTGGTTTTCTGTTATGCGTAGCCAACCCCAGCAATAAATTACTGAGGGTGCAAGGAATTTTGAGAGGATTGCAGATAATGATCTAAGTACGAGTGCTGTAGACCATACATGTTAGAAAGCAAGGATCTGACAACATGAACGTCCTCCCTGTTCAGCCTTACATCCTGCGTTTTATTATGGAATGAGAGCAGTTATTGTATTAAGGAGACAGTGAAATTCGAACAATTACACTGGAAAACATACTAGTAGGACTAAACACACCTCAAGGGTGTTCTTGGAATAAGTATACTCTAGTCCCATGTTGACCTGAACTTCATGAGACTTTTTTCCCCCCTCCCTAAATTATTCCAGGATTTTAAGGGGCAGAGATTATACAGGACAAACTCCAAAATTCAGTAAAACCATGGTGTAAAATATCCAAAACCTTACTTTTAAATTGTTTTAGAAAGAGTCACACTTTTACATGTGATTTATTAATCACACTTTTTTTTTTTCGCAGTACACGGGCCTCTCACTGTTGTGGCCTCTCCCGTTGCGGAGCACAGGCTCCAGACGCGCAGGCCCAGCGGCCATGGCTCACGGGCCCAGCCGCTCCGCGGCATGTGGGATCTTCCCGGACCGGGGCACGAACCCGTGTCCCCTGCATCGGCAGGCGGACTCTCAGCCACTGCGCCACCAGGGAAGCCCCATTAATCACACTTTTACATGTGAGTATTTCATTAACAAATTTTTGCTCAATAAGATTATGTGATATTACTATGAACCAAACAAACCGGATGTGCTCCAAATTATTTTTAGTCTTTACTCATATTCAAAACGCTCTTCTCCTGAAGTGGATAAAAATACATTTGAAAAAGTAACACTGGAACGAACAGATGTGAAACCTGTCCTAACACAGCAGATTTAAATATTTTCCGTTTAATGTTATACACTGAACATTAAAATGGAGGCTATAATAAACAGGGAGCTGGATATACGTTTTAAACAGATTTTTAACAAACTGAAGCAATTATAATATTAGCATCGAGACTAGTGAACCATTAAACAACAAGGTCCTACTGTACAGCACACAGATCTATATTCAATATCCTATGATAAACTATAATGGAAAAGAATACAAAAGAATGTATATATATGTTTGATTGAATCACTTTGTAGTACAGCAGAAATCACAACACTGTAAATCAACTATACTTCAGTTTTTAAAGATTGCAAGAAAAAGACTAGTGAACCATTTTTAAATGTTTTCTAACTAGAAGGTGCTATGTTATACTGATGAGTTGATATTTTTAATGCAAGGACATGTTTATAATAGTTATAAAAACAAACATTTAACAACCTGACTTCATGAGTGTGTGGTGGGAAATAACAGAAGGTTTATTTAAACCTTTTGTAGATTTGTTTTCCTCACAGCTTCTCAGTCAAATACCCAATGATTTCTGTAGCCAGGGGTTCCTACTGGCTACAGGACGATGGAGGAGGGTAGCTGTGCAAGAGAGCACCCCCCAAAACTGTCAGCTGGAGCCCTCTCTGCACTCACTTAGAACAGCTCAAAATGCAAAAGAACAGTGCCAGAAGCTCGGAGGTATTTGGGACGGATGAGATCTGAGGTACAGGGAAAGAAAAACAAGGTCATGTAGGCTTCTGCAATTGTAATTTTCTACATAATCTTACTTGTGACTCCTTTTCACTGTTGCTAGCTTTTAAAAAATCCTGAAAATATTCTCATAACGAGACAGTGACGGTGGGATAAATGTCCAAACCCAGATATCAGACGTGGGATACGAAATCTCTCAAAATGCAGCCTCCTTTTTCCTCCCTGCTTCTACTGCCCATGGCACGTGCTACAGTCACCCGAGATTTTCACCAGCTTCTGAACATGCCTTTTGCTGTCACCCTTCCACATGCCCGAGGCTGACTATTCACTCTGCTTGGAATGTCCGTCTCCATTTTACCTCTTGAGATAAGTCTAGACATTCGTTCAGGGCCTGACCTGAATACTGTTTCCTCTTTGGCAAGTTAACTGATTGTTTCGTCCTCTTCCTTTCTCTCCTCTTCACATCAAGTATGTGGTTCACGGACCCATATGTTCATATGTTCCTCAGTGTGGCAGGGTATAATCTAGAAGTGGTTTGACTGCGCTTCTGTCCACCCCTTCCCCCTCCCCATACACAGACACGGCCAAGAGGACTTCAACGACAGGAATGCACCAGTATACTCTGGGCTCTGTGGTGCCCTGGATGGGTGGGATGGGTGCGGGGAGGAAGGTCCAAGAGGGAGGGGATATATGTGCACACGTAGCTGATTCACTTCGTTGTACAGCAGAAACTAACACAACATTGTAAAGCAACTATACCCCACTTAAACAAACAAAAAAAAGCACATTGGACAGAAGGTTGCAGTGTGCTAGCTGAGAAAGATAACCTCACCGGAGGAGCAGGGAGTAGTAATGAGAAAAGAACCAACCAGCTAGGCAAGTTCATCCCCTGCTTTAGCTATTCTCAAAGGGAAAAATGTACAAGCAGTTGACAAGAGGGCCCAGGAACATTCCACCTCTAAACCCTTCTCCTCATTTCCCCTGACTACTTCCCACCTGTCATTTATGCCCAGCTTTCTGGCCCCAAAGCCACTCTCTATTCCTAAAGTGGGAAAAAGAAACCTCGGATAAAAACTTGCCTTTAACTCTCATTTTCTTGGTAAGAGAGCTGACTTGTTCAAGTACTCAAACCTCAAATAGCACAGACTGAAACCTGGAATACACCTCTTAGTAAGAGGGGCTTTCCTTTATCTCTCTGCTATCTCTTAAAATTTAGAATAAATTATACTCTTCTGAGAGGTTCAGTAGTTTTTTTATGAACTTCACTGTTTGTTGTTTTTTTTAAGAATTGTGTAACTTCATTGTATCATGTCCTGGATTAGCTTTAAGATGTTTTTCTTTTTTTTTTGCTGCATGGCTTGTGGGATCTCAGTTCCCCAGCCAGGGATTGAACCCGTGCCTCTTGCAGTGGGAGCGCAGAGTCCTAACCACTGGACCACCAGGGAAGTCCCTGAACTTCACTATTTTAAAATATTCTGTTTTTATAAAAGTCATTTGGACTTGTAAGAGAACTTACTTTTATAAAAAATCACACACTCTGTAAATTGATAATTTACTGTATATAAATATAATAAAATGATACAAAGAAAGAGTGTGAATTCTATAACTCTTTCTTTGATGCATCCTCAGAGCCCACAAGAACTGGGCAGATACTAAGTATCCAATGAATATTTCTGAATGATATGGCATGTCATATTCAGATACTACTAAGATTATTGATTATATACTATCATCACAGGAAAATTAATTGTACAATATTTTCCTTCATGTCTGTCGAAATCTTCTCATAGGAAGGTAGACACAGTAACAGCAAGGAGCTCTGACTGCTGCCCGAGTATATGGGTGCAAATCCTGGTGCCAGCATCCCCACGCTCTTTGAACCGGGGACATTCTAATGCTAAGCCACCAAGTGAGCACGCGTATCCCATTCTGCGCTATTTCAATCTATCATTGGGCTGACCACTCACCTAAAAAGAGAAGACTTCGTAATACATCCTGAGGAAATAGTTAAGTTCTCGACTGACTGGTCGGCTACTCCTCTGATGACTTCCATTTATATATATATATTCCTGAATTAGTTTTCTTTTCGTTAACCTATTGAAATTGTCACTATAACCCAAGAAAGTCGAAATGACATTTCTTATTAGAGACTGCATTTATGAATGTTTTCTATCTTTTTTCGAAACTATAAAGCTATTGGTTCAACTGCCAACTGATCTAGAGATCCAATCCATACTGATGCAATATTTTAAATTCATTTGTTTAATATTGTACGTTTTGCATTTTGTTTCTACAGATATGAAAACAAGAAATATTTTTGTACTTCTCTTTAGAAAGAGAAGAATAAGGTTTACTTAAATACCTCTCAGTAATTCCATAGTGGTTTTGGCATCGTTAAATGCCCAAACTGGCATCCTTTTGATTAACAGTCAAAAGCTTAAACGTCAAAAAAGGCACTGACATATATAACCACTGAATTTAATAGCCAGAAGTACTACCAATATCCACATATTAATTAATATACCTGAATCAACACAGCACCACACACTTAGAATTATAACTTCCTAAACCATTATATCCACATTACTGCCATGGACTGTTTTCATAATACAGATAATGGCCAAACGGACTGCAATATAGCAGAGCCTGATTTTGACATTTTTAATCCTGTTTTTTCAGCATGCTGAATAAATGTCCAAGTCCATTATAAGAACATAAAATTATGAGAAACACAAACTTTTACGTTTTAAAAATCCAGCTGACATGAAAATGTCTATTCATTTATCTTACCAGAGAAGGCAGCAACCCTAGGGCACTCTTCACAACTACACTGTTAATTAGCATTCACATCTGACTCTAGAGAAAGCGGAAAACACACCTCTGTGGATTAGTGCAGTATGCAATTGGCACTGTCCTGTTCAACAGTTTTAGGGGAATTCTTGATATCACCGTTGGTTCTGAACTATATTTTTGTGGTTCTTCATACAACAAAACACGAGGAAAAAGTGCACTAAGAAAATAAATTGGAAGGCTTCCCTGGTGGCCCAGTGGTTGGGAGTCCGCCTGCCGATGGCGGGACGCGGGTTCGTGCCCCGGTCCGGGAAGATCCCACGTGCCGCGGAGCGGCTGGGCCCGTGAGCCATGGCCGCTGAGCCTGTGCGTCCGGAGCCTGTGCTCCGCAACGGGAGAGGCCACAACAGTGAGAGGCCCGCGTACCGCAAACAATAAATAAATAAATAAATAGATAGATAGATAGATAGATAAATAATTAATTAATTGGAGAATTCCTGAAGAGTTCAGTGAGTTGCTGAGTGCTCTTTGAGCTCCTACTGTGTGCCAAGCGGAAAGGAAAACAACAAATAGAAGACATAATCCTTAATGTCCAGGAAGCTCTCGATTTAATCAGGCAGAATAAAATAACCATGGAGCAACCCACTAACATACTTATATATATGTAGGCATACTTATATGTAGCCTGGATTAATTTATAAATTTATCTACCTATAAACTATTTATTATACATATTTATTTACAAATGATAGATTGTATAAATATCAACAAATAGATATAACTAGATATATGCATATATTAATTTACCTGCCTATTTATAAGCTATCTATCTATATAGGCATATATATACAATATATTTATAGACTATCACTAGTTTATATTTGTGTGTGCACACACAAATATGTAAATTCTAAGTTCATATAATGTACTACCGAAAGATGGGCCATGCGGCGTCTACTATTGACAGAAAGGAACTAAGCATGGATTTGAGACCAGCTAGCTTTTGTTCAAGGACAGTGTCTCACAGCCACAGAGGATGCAAAGGACATGGACAGATTACTCAGGAAAGACTCATTCCTACGAAAACCGTTTCACTGTATCACACCGTCCTCATACAGCCCCACAGCACTTTTTATGACCTTAAGTCACCTTCTTTCTTTACTGTTTATTAAGAGTCGCAGTGTTAGTGAAACTGAGCAGAGCCCTGCGGTGGGCACCCCCAGGGTTTGTTTGTAGAAAAGCTCAAGTCTCCCAGGCCTCCGCGAGTCACGAAAGAGCGGGGGCTCACGCAGTTAATGACTAGGCCAATAGAGTCACAGAATCTTTCAGTGTCTGATTTACAGATACTCTAACTGCCACCAGAGGGAAAAACCTCACTGTCTGATGACCAGACTGCAGCCGTGACATACGCTGCTCCATCTTCAGTAGTTCGGAATCTATGGCCAGCACAATTCCAAGAACTGGCCTCAAGAGAATGGGATTAACATTACTGCCCATAATAATCTGTATCTTTGTGGGCATCAATATAATTGTAGCTTGCTCTGCCCGCCTATGTAGGTGGGCAACTAAAACTGTCAGCAAAGAGATGCTACAGACCCATGTCGACGTTTTCCACTCTAAGAATACGGTGCCATATGTCAGCATGAAGAACTTACAGAAGACAGCCCTTTGCCCATAATCCCATACAAATGGAATGATGTCTAACAGTGGGGATTTGTAAGCAGCTCATTTGCCTCTTTCCTGTTGGCCTGTATCTGTTCCTCTTAACCCTTAATAATAAAGATGAGATCCCCAGATAACAGTTAACCTGAATCTTGACTTACGATGTACTAAATGCACACAATACCTTGCTTCGTTAACCTGTTGATTTTTCCCCCTAGATTAAAAGAAGTAGGAATGAAGAATTAAGCAGTTAAAGAATGACTAGCCCTCTACATCCAGCTTTTCCCTTTAGCAATCCTGCAGGCAGACCACACAGGCAAGATCACATCTGAACAAAGGTCATGAGGAGACAACCAGTCTGCACCCAATGGAAAATGACACAGAACCTAACCTCCTGCCTGCATGATTCACTGAGATTCTTTCTCCTTTTTCCTCTCATAAACTGTCATGGCTGAGCAGAATCTTTAGAGCTGATTTGGGGACACATGTCTACCTTCTGCCCAGGTAGCCATCTTCCTGATTAAAGCAACCTTTCCTTTTCCAACCAACGCTCGTCTCTGAAGTACTGGCTTTCAAGCGGCAAGCAGCTGAACGTGAATGTGGTAACGTTAGCAATATTATCTCTCATCCTTCCCCTCCAGAATGTAAACTTCTAAGGGCAGAGACTTGGACATCTTAAAACTGTACACACGCTGAGCAGAGAAGCTGGCACACAGCTGATGATTAATATCTGCCAAGTGAATACATACATGAAGTTAAGGCTAATTCTTATATGATGGTAAGAAGATGACTGGAGAGAAGATGCTTCATGTATCAGATAATAATGATATTAATGATTATACAAGGTAAGTATTTTGAAAATGTAAATATACTTTCTCACGCCCAGACACAATCCTTAGATCACGGTGGCATTCTTTCACCTGGGAGGACCCAGATGTTACAGAAGAATTGGAAAAGAAAGAAGGAATATTTCACTGCTGGTGCTGGTGTACACGGTCCTTACCGCCCTCTCCACAGCAGTTATTACATAAAGAGCCCAAACTAAAGCATCTAGCTCACAGGTCTACTCTGTAATTGCTAAAGGATATGCAAGGTGCAAAAAAGCTGACCCTTTTCTAGCCCAAGGGATTTAGGAAATGTTGAGGAGGGAGAGGGAGGGGGAGAGGAAAGGGAACACCATGAGATCAGACACAAAAGACAGCGAAAGATGTTAGTTGGAAAATCCTGGAAGTGGAAGATGGATAACGCTTCTGGCTACCCCACACTTACTTGGCACTGCAGGCTCTCTTGCACCACCATCAAAAGGGAGGTGACCCAACATGGCTGGGCAAAGGAAGGCCCGGGCCTTATTAAACTCATTGGGCTGTATCTTTCCTGAGGCTCCACCTTCCATCCCAAAGTGGCTTTAATGGGAAACAAAAGTAACTGAAAAGGCCGGCTCTGGACTCGTGAGGGTGTACAGCAGACCCACCACTGAGGCTGCCACCCAACCATACAGAGACTGGTCCTTGCTGAGCTCTGAACCCTCATAGGGGAACGACTGAGGCTGAGTCAGGGGAGGGTTCCATCTAATAAAATAGTGCCTGATTTCAACTGCAAAAGCCAGTAGGTTCGGCATCACCCCAGTGGACAGGAACATAAATCCTAGGGCCAAGAGGAAGTAGAAGTATTATAGCCAAAGACCTGGACTTGTCGTTACTGTGGGAGGCTCTGTAAGACTGTGCTCAGAATCACACAGCTAGTGGCCGAGTTGGGGAAACAAAGCTGGAATTCAAGCCTGGGTAGTCTGACCCCGAGCCCTGCCGTTTTCATCTGCACTTTTCCTATTTAAGAAGCCTAGAACCCTTTCTCTTCACTTCCTGCTTTGTGCATTAACTTCCTGCTCGACTTGATATACATTGCGGCAATCTAACGAATCATATTATGGGGAGAAGATGAACAGTAAAAAGGGGAAAAAGGTAAAGGTTTCCGGGAGATACTGAGCTGGGTTTGCAGCCACGACCTGCCTGTGGCTGGTTTCTACCTATGGTGGAATACCGCATTCCAACTGCGCGCCCTTGACCAAGTAGAGCTTTAGGTTCATTATCTATGAACACACATATATTAGCAGTACCTATTGCATAGGGTTATGGTAAGAGCACAATGAGATAATGTGCGTAGCAGTGCACACGGGAAGAGCTAAGAAATGTTAGCTGTTGCTGCTGAGGAATAAAGAAGTTGAATATCTTTTAGCGACACAGACACTGAAGAGAAGGTTCCAGTTCAAGTCTCCCCAGTCACAGCTAAACCCAGTTCTTTGCTATTTCTAACCACTGGGTTTCCTGTTCCAACCTGCTTCCCCCCAAAATTTGCCATCAATCTCTTTATCATATCCCTAAATGGCTTCCAACTTCCGATCAGAACAAATGACATTCTGTCTGCAAATCTTCCCCCTACCGCTGACTGGACATAATCTCCTTCTCGTTTAAGTGATGTGGTACATGGTCAGTAACGCTTCCAGGGCATTCATCATTTCCTCCTCGGTAGTTATTTATGGATGGCACCTTAGAGGTGCTTGCGTAGAGAAGTACTTTCCTTGTTAGATAGTCAGCAAATGAAGGCGGGGACCACACACCCACTTAGGCACCCTCTGTGAACTCAAAGCATATAGCTCTGCACGTAGCCGACTATCGATCAGACCACTTACTGCACGCGCTGGTGCCACCGTGTCGTCGTACTCTTCCTTACACACCTAGTAAGTGAGTTTTTTTTAACTGACACAAGTTGGAACAGGAAATGAAAGGGTCAAAAGAAATTCTTCATCTTTGACTTTTTATAGGATCTTGTAAACGAGAAGCTTTGACTTTTTACCTGAGAAGCACGGTATTAAGATCTGAGAATGGAGAACTAGAAAGCATGGGTTATACAACCATTCCTGCTACTAACTAGTTTTGTGACCTTGGACTAGTCACCTAACCTAGATTGAGCTGATTGGCTCTAAGGTGCCTTCTATCTCCACTACACATCCAAAGGTCCTTTTAATTCTCTAAGATACATAGAGCCTTTCCGTTTTAAACATCACTAATCTTAGCAGAGAGCCATCTTACTGGCTGTTATTGGCTTGGCCTTTACGGTGCAGAGCCCCCTGGGACACAGGACAGCACACCAGAAGTCACAATCCACAGCTCAGACCAAAGAAAATACAGTTTTAATTACGGGTTGGCCACTTTCACAGTATCAACCTTAATGAGACAGCAATGTACAAGAAGCAGATCTCCCTTGCAAATACACACACACCTTGGCTTGCAGGTTCTCTAATCCGTAGTGACAGTACTGAGTTTAACTATAAATACATTGTGAACATTTGCAGCCCTGAAGCAACAGGAAACAGTTTAATAAGAATATCTTGCAAGCTCCCAGCCTGTAGTCATAAAGCAAGACAGCCATTCTGAAACTCCTTCCCTTGCTGCCATATTAGGGTATCCTAAATTTATTTCTACCACTGACTAGATATCCCATTTTCATCTCCTACTGCATGACAACCCTTCCTTCAAGGTCTTTTAAATAAAAACGCTAATGTCTGTGAAATTCTTCCAACTAGTGTACTTAGTTTACCTAAAGAATAACGTACCTTTATCTCACAAGCGTGGCAATCTCATCTTCTTTGATATGGTTAAGACCAAACCCACTCTTTGTAGTCATTCCTGTGACGTGCCCCATGGCCAATCTAACCAGCACTGACCCCTTACTGTCTTCTCCAAGGCAGAAGAAATTATTGTGTGTGTTTATTATATTGAACCCCTCTATTTTTTCTCATAAGCTCATGCTTTCTGTAAAGATTATATTTGCAGTGTCATCTTTTCCTTCCTTCTTGTTTTGAATCATAGCATGTTTATTCCCTCTGTAGATCTTTCCATACTTCACTCTGTGCTTAAGAGAAATAAAAAATCTATTCCTAGCCTGCAGACTCTATGAGTTTGGACACTTGCCTAATTCTATAGCATCATCTCATTATATTACCTGTTTACCCCCCTTCAAATCTCACTCCGGTCACACCAAACCAGCCCGGTGGCACAGATACCCCAAAGTGGTATACTGGGTAGAAAGTTACAAGGTTCCTAGGAGAGAAGAAAAGATGTCTGTAACCATGTAAAATCATACATCTGGGTGAGAACATCTAGGACCAGCTCTGTTTACAGCGGCACATCACCAATACCTCATGTCAACAGACTGCTTTGCTTCACCTCCTCTCTCTCTAACTAAGGATGTCACTTCATTAATTGGCCCTTGGACTGGGAGACAGTTTACTCTCTTGGTATAGGGCATCCCACCAAGTTACAGGGAGAAGAGGCCTGCTTGTCAACACAACTCGCCGGATGAATTCTTTATTGTCATCAACTTCTCATTTGCCTATTGGGATGTTTTAGGAGGACTGTGTCTTCACTGAGTGTTCTGTTTCTTTATTATTTATTTGTATTTTCAAACATTTCAGGTTCACTCATGTCTGGATAACACCGGCTGACGTAGCAGATAAAGCAGAAATGAAAAGTCTGCCTAGTTAGTGAACCTGTACTGACCATCTGCACCCCTGTTACTTCTGTACAACGCAGAAAAGTGTCTCATATTTACTGAGTACCCAGTATTATCCCAACAACCCTCAACGAGGGGGTGGGGGAAATATTACCCTCATTTTACAATGAGAGGAAAGCCAGGCACAGAAAAATACAGCAGGTTTCCCGAAGAGATAGAGATTTGCACTTCTGCGTAAATTCCGTTTTTTTTTTTTTTTGTACCTTTTTGTCTGCTGCTTCCCTAGTCCACATTTGTAAAATGAAATCTTATGCTACCTGTCGTATCTGACCCAAACGGGGAGAATGTGAAGATCATTCAAGCAAATGGCTGTCAACTGTCTCCTGTGGCTTGACAGGACTCTGAATATAGCATCAGCCTTTTTTCCATCAACCTTTTGTTTATTATTTGTACTAATACAAAGCGACAAAAAAGGATGGGGTCTCCTATTATTTTTAACCTCCTAGAATATAAACCCAATATTCATTTCTTAAAAAAATCACTTTTGATTTAATCATTCTGCATTATGTGTCTCTTTGGAGTGTTCAAGAAATGAGATTAGGCCCAAGATAAAGTCACTCGTGCTAAGCTCTATGTCGGCAGAACTTAACTACGTTTCCAAGCTCCGCCCTTCCAGAAGAAGAAGGCCTGGGACAACCAATCAGCACTCTTCTGCTCAGCACAAGCTACCTGACCTGCTCCCAGAATTCCCTCTGCTCCATATAAGGGAAGTGACCCTGCTTGGACTAACCAGCACACGCTCGGGATAACTTCCTTGCTGCCGCTCACTCTGCACTGTAAAACCCTCTTGAATTACACAACCCTTTGGAGCTCCTTTCTATCTGCCAGATTGGATGCCCAAGGCAGGAATTACTGAATGAGGCCAATAAGACCTTTCAAATTTACTCGGTTGAAATTTGTTCTTTAACACGAAGAACACAGCCATGTAATTAAATCTATTTAAACCATCTGTAGATTCAACAGCAGTGTCATAAAAAAATTAAAGGTTTATATTTATAGCTTTTTTTTTTTAGCCTCACTGAGATATTTTTGAATGATAAGGCTGGTGTATCTGCGATGAGTCACTTAGCTCAAGTGAGCTTGGACCAAATCCCAGTGCCTCCTGAGTACGCAGCCGATACATACTTGCTGATGAATGATGTAAGAGTATCTTGTTTACTTTGTTTTAATCACTGTGAACACAGTGCCTCTGATGAAGTGGCTTCAAAAACAAAAACCTGTCAGTGTCCTAAGTTTTTGGTTCACGTTGTAACAGTAAATATGTACATTTTATACAGTTTATTTTGGTGGAGAATTTATTTTAATAGTTTTCTAGATGAATATATAGAATATTTTTAGAAGACAAATGGATCACTTACATTTTAAACCTTTGTTACTACACTTTTGGGTAAATTTATATGTTTGGAAGAATTGGAGTACCGGGGGATTTATGAGAGGGAATATTTAACTAGAAAATGTCCACTTTCTACTCTCGTGTGATGATAAAGGATTTTAATTTTAAATATTGTGAAATTATATAAATATTTTCTAATTGTAATACTTGTGTTATTTAGAATATCAGAAAGTACGGATGAAAAAGTTTAAAAATATGTATGATGTACAACATGACTATATTTTCAGCTTCTAGTACCAGTAAAGATATAAAAAATGTATATTCTTCACGTTCATTAAAAATGTGTCCTAATATGGTAGTCCAGTGTTTTCACATACTTTTACCTCGTTAGTATGTCATAGCAGGGGTAGTTTCAAGAGATAATGGAGGGGAAAAAAACCCCAAACCCCAGTATTTTCTTTCACCTTCAGTCTGACCTAGACTACATTATGTTCAAATACAAAAGCGAACTAGAAATAACATTAGCAAAATTCAGTATCATTTAAAAATGACACACTCTGGTTACAGCATTATAATTTAAGGAATGTAACTAATTCTCCCCTCGAGACCCAGGTCAGAACAGGAGTGGTTCTGCCTTTGATCTGTGCTCCGTCCTCCCCTGAACTCTGTCCTTGATTCTCCTCCAAAGCTGGGATACCAGTTACTCTCCACAAAGCACCATCCATAGCTTCATTTATCAAACACGTTAGTATTCCACCTTCAGCTGTTCTTATTTCATAGTTATTTTCTGGTGACCATAATCTTCACGGCTCCTCCTTTAAAGAACCATTAACCCATCCCATCATTCACATAAACTTATTAAGCACGTCTTCTGTGCCAACCCTACTTTTTGCTAATCCTTTCCCTTAATACTACTTACATGTATTATTTATACATCAAATTCAGCGCCCTTTTCTTCCTCTCATTTTTAAAAATTTTCCTGCATACGACTATCTCTCCAACTCAACTGCAAATTTCAACAGGAGCTCAAAAGAAAGAATACACTTCTTTTCCATCTCCCATTTTGTGTAGACTAATAGCAGTTAAAGAGTATTTACAAACTGCCCTTTCATTGACATAATTAATTTCATTGGAAAAGCACGTTTGTACCCCGGAGATCAAGTGTTACCTCTGAGTGAGAAGCAGATTTGCCCTTTTCTTCTGAGGGATCAGGCACTTACTATTACACACTGAATTCATGAATGACCACGGGTATCCTTTTCAGTTTACTAAAATTGATCATGTTCATTTGTAATTGTTAGGAATACCCTTAAAATAGCAAGATAGCCTTGATTTCAATGTATGTTTCGATTTAATTATAAGAAATAAAGGTGAAATTATGTGAGCACGCATGCTGTGCTTGAAGATCCTTGAAGATTCCCATGGAGAAATCAACACATTAAAGAAGAGAAGAAATGAGTAGCACTTTTCCCATTTCAACTTAATTCTACTGTTTTTCTAATGAAAATTCACCTAAACACAAAGTACCTTACTAATTATCTAATCACAGCAGGAAAATAAGAAATGGAAACTGTACAACTCTATTCAGACCTGTGCTCAGAACTTCCTCACACTTGGCTTTTCCCTAAGGTATGTGAACCAATAGTGCGGTTCTAATCCATTATATCCTAACGAAACTCTAAATATTGATTTGTTTGTCCTCCTACCATTTTAAGATGTCTAAAATTTGTGTTTTTTTGACCAGCAAAAATTTTGGATTCCATGCTCTCCCTCCTTTTGCAAGTTTAATTAAAGACTGATTATGTATCATTGTAAGATGTTACGGTCAATGAGAAGAAACGTAAAGTTCAACTAATAAACACAAAACTCACCATCTCTTGATGCACACGAATTTTAGGAAGATTGCTAAAGTTACAACTGCTTGCTGACAGTATTTTAGGAAAATTGTATTTATCCAGCAGTGCTTAAACTCTGAAATAGAGGCAAGACATTATTTAGAGAAAAGCACAAAGAAATGGCTGATTCTCAAAATAAGGCGTACTCCCGCTGAGTCTTATTTCTTTAGCCATCAACAATAAATGATTCTCCCTTTAAAAACGTAGGCAATTATTTCTTTTCCTTTCCTTTCTTCTCTAGCAATATCCCTCCCAGCCATAGTCAGAAGATAGAACTGTGCATGACGATTTGTGTAAGGGTAAATCTATTTTATGTTTCTTTCTCTCTTTTTACTAGCAATGAGAACGTCCCTTGCAAACAGGAGGTAACATATGGACTAAATTGGTCTAGGGATGCCAATATTTTCAAATGAGTTCAAGATTTTAGGCCTCAGTGAACCAATCCCAAAAATGTATAAAAAGCAAATGCTATGATCTTATAGTTGCAACTAGAAATATTTAAATAGTGGTTATTAGAAGAAGCAAAAGGTTAGAAATGGGTAGACCAATTTTTCTCACATATTAATATATCTTTTCCTTATTTACATACACAAAATTTGAAAAAAAATCATTAAACTATAGGACAGTGAGAAAAAAGTTGAAAAACAAATCCATTGAACATACAAAATAAAAATGATACACGCACTAGGAAGCAGTAAGTGCTACAAAACTCACATCAGTTACTTTAAGGATATAAATGATTGGTCGGTTAGTTTATCAGGGGACTGCCATGGATTACCTTGATTTCAGCTGGGGTTTTGACAGGTCATCTAAGCCTATTCTTATAGAGACCACGTGAAGCTGGGAATTAGGTAACTTACCGTTTACTAGGCAATTAAACTCAAATTGTGATTAGTGGATTGTCATCATCTTATATGGATATTTCCAAAGATATAACATAAGCCTAGGCAACACTTTAAATCAATGACTTAGCAAAAGGCACAGAAAATCTGTTTTACAACTGTGAAGATCACATTACAAAAAAATCAAGATTTAAAATTCTTTCCCTAGTTCACTACACCAAAGCTAACAAAATGGAATTTGAATTTTAACCCTAATTCTAGGGTTAAAAAATCAATTAAACAAATGTAGGCAAAAGATTCCTGAGACTGCGAAAAAAGAGCTGAATGCATTTTAACAAACTGTAATATAAAACAGTGATACAAAACTGCTTGAAGGTGAATATAAAAAATAAGCATCAACAAAAGCTAAACGTAGCTTTAGTTGGAATAAACAGAAATGCAGTTTTAAGTCGACTGTTCACAGTTTGCACTAGTCAGACCAGCTTTACGGCACTGTTCCCTGTTCACATATTCATCGCGTGCTCATTTACTATGATAAGCATCTTTCATATGCAATGTGAAAGGCCATTAAAAAAACATCCACCTGAATCGTCTTAAGGAAACTGACAGCTGAAGATTTCCAGGAGAAAAAGGCAATTAAAATGCTGAGGATTCTAAAAACCATGTCACATAAATAGTTAATGAAAACTGAGATATTTTCACTGACAAAGAAAATAGCCATTAAGAAAAAAACTTGTGCATTTGGAGGGCTACCATAAAAATGTGGTTTGTGTTGTCTCATAAGGAAGAACCAAAGCTAACAGGTAATAATCACTGAAAGGCAAATACGAGACCAAAAGAATGAAGAATTTTCTAATAATTTGCGGTGCTCGGCAACAGAAGAGGCACCCTTACAAACGTCCGTATTTCCCAGTGCCAGATTTCACAGTAAAGCAGGCTCTTAGGGATGGTGTAGGGTATTCTTACCTAGGTAAAGTACAACAGGTAGGAGTCCAGAACTGCCTTTGCAATTATGAATCTACAACATGGCATTCAAGGAAAGTACACGATTGATCAGACACCACATTGCATAGATATCTTGGCACATTTTAAAAGATGTATCCTGTTTATCCTGGGAACAATCAGTTTTACCTTCTTCCATTTACAGATTTATCCCCAACTCTCCAAGCCTCAGGGTCCTTGTCTGCCTATTACTCCCTGTTCCACCTTCAGGGGAACTATTTATGTGCTCTGGGTTCCTTACAGGATTTTTCTCTCAGGGTTTCAGCCCTAACTATTTAGCTTTAGACTGAATTCTCTGGAGCTGCCTGAACTCCAACACCCACTTGATGCCTTAGTTTCCATGCTCAGAATACCCCTGACTAGCCTCACCTCTGCTCTAGGCATAGCTCATCTCACTAGGCTCTTCCGAACTGAGCCTCTGTTTCCAAACAGCACATTCTGGGTTTTCCTTGGCCCTCTTTCCTGAATTTGCTTTTATGGATTTTCTAGGAATGAGCCGTCCAGCCATTTCAACACAGCTCCATTTATCCACTGACTCTACCTTTTTCTCTAAATCCTAGGATTCTGAGCAACATACTGTCTCATTCAGGTTCAGCTCGAACCTTCAAGGCATTCAATTTCTCATTAACTCACAATCTCTCTTTCAGTGGAATATCAAACATAGCCCTTTCAACTCTCACTTGTCGAGTACCTAGGCACACTGAAGACAAAAGAAAATGTCTTTAAAATTGATTCAGATCAAAGGATGAAAAAGTGTCAAAACCAAAAGAAAAATTAAATTAGCTTTAAAAAATGGAGGGAGTAGTCATTTCTGAGGTTAGTGTAAATAATTTGGGGGAATAAAACAATCCAAATTCAGATTTCACAGAATAAAGGCTAGGGCCAGAGATGAACTAATGGAAACAGCGGTTGTAAACAGGAAAAGAAACTGAAGAGTAAAGTGTTTGAAAAGGTAAGACATCTTTTTTTTGCAGTACGCGGGCCTCTCACTGTTGTGGCCTCTCCCGTTGCAGAGCACAGGCTCCGGATGCGCAGGCTCAGCGGCCGTGGCTCACGGGCCCAGCCGCTCCGCGGCATGTGGGATCTTCCCGCACCGGGGCACGAACCCGTGTCCCCTGCATCGACTCTCAACCACTGCGCCGCCAGGGAAGCCCCAAAGACATCTTTAAATTAGGATTAAGGATGTGTTTCATTACTGAATAGAAGACATTTGACAAGAGAAACTTTTTGGCTGGAAGAAAAAAAATTCTTGTATTGTGTATGGGAGAAAGGCTTCTTTAGGTATTTTATCTAATTTAAACCTCACCCATTTGGAATAAAACTAATACCTTGCCTTTCTTGTACCACGTGCAAATCATATACTAGAAATTAGACTATATTAATCCTTTAAATATATTAAAATATTTTTAAATGAACGATAATAAATGATTCAATACTAAATGGTAAAGCATTCCTAAGAAGGACATTCATGGCTTTAAATGCTTATATTAAAAAAAAAAAAAGGCTTAAAATCAATGATCTACGTTTCCTCTTTAGGTAGCTAGGAAAACATCAGCAAATGAACAAAGAATAAGTAAAAGAAAATAATAAACTGGGGGATTTGATATTTAAAAAGACAAAAAAAATGAAAATCAACCAAGAATAAATTTGCTCCTTTTTAAAGATTAATAAAATGAGTAAAGCTTTAAAAAACTCTAAGAGAAAAGAAATATGAATTAATAGTATAAGGAATAAAAATTAGAGGATTATGTGAACAACTTTATGTCAGTAAATTAAACATTCTGCATGAAATTTAAGAATTCCTTCAAGCATCCAGTGTAACAGACGTGGCAGAAGAAGAAAAAGAAAATCTAAACAGTTCTATAGCCCTTAAACTGAATTCATCATTGAAAAACCCTCCTACAAAGAAAATATCAAGCAGAGAAGTTTTCACTGGTGAATTGTTCTAAACATGTAAGGATGAAATAACACCAAACTTACCATCTTACCATCTGTATCTGTGAGACAGATTACTTTATTGTAATGTCATTATTGGATTTTCATAGCAAGGGCATGCTGGTCTCATAAAAGGTGGCAACTTGTTTATGGTTTGTTTTGTTTGTTTGCTTGTTTTTGTTTCTCTGGGTTTTTTGTTTTGTTTTGTTTTGTTTTGGTCTATAGACATAGATGGTAAAAGCCTTTGCAGAGTACAAGCAAATCCAATTCCATGATTTGTTGTACAGTTGATACACGAAAAACAGTCACACACGTCATTCTCATCATCTTCCACAAACAGGAAATTCAAAGTTTATAAAGATATAATATACCATTTACATTAGTGATAAGTATCTAAGAATAAAATGAAAGATATTTAAGATCTCTACATAGAAAAGTATAAAACACTATTGAGGGCTTCCTCGGTGGCACAGTGGTTAAGAATCCGCCTGCCAACGCAGGGGACACGGGTTTGAGCCCTGGTCTGGGAAGATCCCACATGCCGCGGAGCAACTAAGCCTGTGCGCCACAACTACTGAGCCTGCACTCTGGAGCCCGCGAGCCACAACTACTGAGCCTACGTGCCAAAACTACTGAAGCCCGTGCAACTAGAGCCTGGGCTCCGCAACAAGAGAAGACACCGCAATGAGAAGCCCATGCACCACGATGAAGAGTGGCCCCCGCTCGCTGCAACTAGAGAAAGCCTGCACACAGCAACGAAGACCAAATGCAGCCAAAAAATAATACATACATAAAATAAATAAATTTAGAAAAACACTATTGAGAGAAATTAAAGATCTAAATATATCAGAAAGATGTTCTCATGTCTTTGGGAGTCTCAATATTATAAAAGTGACAATTCTCTTCAAATTAATGCTTAAAGCAAAACCTTTTAAAATGCCAGATATCTGTTGCTGTTGTTTGAAAAAATTGAAGAGCTAATCTAAAATTTATATGAAAACAAAACAAGCCAAGACAATCTTGAAGGAAAATATAACTAGCGTTTATTCATTACCAGATATCAAGATCTAATAAAAAAAACTGTATTAGTTAAGAAACTGTGTCAGTGGTACATAAAAGTGACCGTGGGACAGAAATGAGATTCTAAAAACATATCAACATGCATACAGTCATCTGATTTATGATAAAGATGACACTCTTTGGTAGTAAAGAAAGGATTATCTTAATAAATAATGTTGAGACAACTGGACACACATACCAAACCAAAAATCAATTCCAGAAGAACTGTGCATATAAATATTACAGGCAAAATGGTAAAGCCTTTCATACAAAGTACATGAGAGTATCTTTGTGACCGTGACACAGTCAAAGATTTCTTAAGCTGGATACAAAAAAAAGTACTTTTAATAAAATGAAAGTAAATAATAATCTGACTAAATATAATTATTAACTTCTGTTAGTAAAAGAAAAATATAAGCCACCAATTAAGAAAGCATTATTAAGGAAGTACTCATATCCAGAATATACAAAGAAATCCTACAAATCAACTAGAAAAAGACAGACAGGGCTTCCCCGGTGGTGCAGTGGTTGAGAATCTGCCTGCTAATGCAGGGGACATGGGTTCGAGCCCTGGTCTGGGAGGATCCCACATGCCATGGAGCAACTAGGCCCGTGAGCCACAAATACTGTGGAGCCTGTGCTCCGCAACAAGAGAGGCCGCAATAGTGAGAGGCCCGGGCACCGTGATGAAGAGTGGCCCCCGCTTGCCACAACTAGAAAAAGCCCTCGCACAGAAATGAAGACCCAACACAGCAAAAATAAATAAAAACTAAATTAATAAACTCCTACCCCCAACATCTTCTTTAAAAAAAAAAAAAAGACAGACAATGGGCACAATTCTTGAACTGACACTTCAGTAAACAGGATACATAAATGGCCAATAAGCATGAAAAAATGCTCACCTTCATGGGTTGATGAAAACTAGAACCACAAGATACAAAAGAACACCAGGATAGTAAACATTTTTTTTAATAAATTAATTTTATTATTATTTTTTGGCTGCACTGGGTCTTCGTTGCTGCAGGCGGGTTTTCTCTAGTTGCGGTGAGCGGGAGCTACTCTTCTTTGCGGTGCGTGGGCTTCTCATTGCGGTGGCTTCTCTTGTTGCAGAACGTGGGCTCTAGGGGTGCGGGCTCAGTAGTTGCAGCTCGTGGGCTCTAGAGCACAGGCTCAGTAGTTGTGGCGCACAGGCTGCGTGGCTCCACAGCACATGGGATCTTCCCTGACCAGGGCTCGAACCCGTGCCCCCTGCATTGGCAGGTGGATTCTTAACCACTGTGCCACCGGGGAGGCCCTGGAAGCATTTTTAAATTACAGCAAATGTCAAGTGTCTGTCAAGGATATGGAGGCATCTGGAAGACTACACACTGGAGCTGTAGGTGCCGGTTGGCTATCTTGGAAAAGTGTAACTACTGAACACACATATATTCTGTGTCCAATAACTCTATGCTTAATAAGTATACCCACAGAAATGTACACGGATACTCACCAAGAGTTATACACTAGGATGTTCACAGCAGCACTATTTGCAATAGCCTCGTGCTGAAATTTACCCAAATGTCCTTCAACAGTAAAAAAAATATATATATGGGTGAATCTCACAAAAGATGAATGATGGAATCTAGACACAAAACAGTATATACTAAGGGTTTCATTATGTAAAGTAGCAAAATAGATGAAATGAACCAAACTAATTGAAATCACAAGGGTGGGCGCCCTTCTGAGGAGAGGAGTGACGAGAAGATGAGGACAGGTGGGCTTCTGGGGCACTGCTAAGCTTATGCTCTTGATCTGGGGGCTGGGTGCGTGAATGAGTTCAATTACATGAAGGTTTAGTAAATCATGTATTTATGAGAGCTGTATTTATCTTTATGTAAATTGCACTTTAATTAAAAAATTAAAGTACAAAATTTACACTGCATATATATACAAAACACTACATATCCAGTCCCAAAACACTCAATACTCACTGTGGTTGATGTGTACAATCCTTTGCTCTGTTTGCTCCCCAGGCTCTCACTTTCTCCCACTAGCAATTCTGTCTCAAGCTCAGTTAGGAAACCTGCCCTAAGACTGAGGGGTAAATACTTGCAAGGGTGTGTGTAGGTGAGGTAAGTTATAATGTAAAATAGCGTTTTAAAAGTCTGAGGGCTCAGTGGCGCAGAGGTTAAGAATCCACCTGCCAATGCAGGGGACGTGGGTTTGAGCCCTGATCCGGGAAGATCCCACATGCCGCAGAGCAACTAAGCCCATGCGCCACAACTGCTGAGCCTGTGCTCTAGAGCCCAAGAGCCACGACTACTGAATCCCATGTGCACCTAGAGCCCGCGCTCCGCAACAAGAGAAGCCACCGCAGTGAGAAGTCCGCACACCACCACGAAGAGTAGCCCCTGCTTGCCACAACTAGAGAAAGCCCGTGCGCAGCAACGAAGACCCAGCACAGACAAAAATAACTAAATTAACGTAAAAAAAAAAGATTTGAGGGCTTCTTCTCTAAGGGGAATCTTGCAAATGTGCACAAGGAGATAGGTACAGTAGTGGGCGGTGTCTGCTGTGAAAACTCGGGAACAGTGTACGTGTGTATCAGTAGGAGCACGGATAAAACGTGCGTAGGGATAACAAACCCTGTGCTCATATATTGGCAAGGAAGGAGGGAATGAAAGTTAGGAGTGGTGGGCAGGAATTTTCACTTACATCTGAAAGATCTGCTTTACAAAGGCTGAGGAAACTTGGGAAATTTTAGCCTTTATACGAAATGGGGGTGGGTGGGTACATGGGCGTTTCTCAGCTTTTCTATACTTAACCGTTTATTTGAAATATTTCATGAAAGAAAGAGATAGGGACCCTAAGTCCTCACTCAAACCACCCCCCCCCCCGCCCACTCCCTTGCCCTGATTAAAAAAAAAGGAAACAAAGAAAAACAAGTGTCATAGTATACGGTGTGACACTTGCAGTTGTACCGTATGCTCACACATACACATGGAATCTAAAAAAAAAAGGTTCTGAAGAACCTAGGGCAGGTCAGGAATAAAGACACAGGCATATGGACTTGAGGACACGGGGAGGGGGAGGGGTAAGCTGGGACAAAGTGAGAGAGTGGCATGGACTTATATACACTACCAAACGTAAAATCGATAGCTAGTGGGAAGCAGCCGCATAGCACAGGGAGATCAGCTCGGTGCTTTGTGACCACCTGGAGGGGTGGGATAAGGAGGGTGGGAGGGAGACGCAAGAGGGAGGGGTTATGGGGATATATGTATATGTATAGCTGATTCACTTTGTTATAAAGCAGAAACTAACACACCATTGTAAAGCAATTATACTCCAATAAAGATGTTAAAAAAAAAAAATAGCCAAGAAGGACCTACTGCATAGTACAGGAAACTCTGCTCAATGTTTTGTAATCACCTATATGGGAAAAAAATCTGAAAAAGAATATATATGTGTATATATACATATACATATATATACACACACATGTATGTGTGTGTATATATATATGACTGAATCGCTGTGCTGTACACCCGAAACTAACACAACATTGTAAATCAACAATACTTCAATTTAAAAAAAAGTTTAAAACAGTGGGCAGATAATAAACACAAAATTTTATGCTGATATTGTCTGCAGAGGAAGCAGGGAGAGTAATGTGAGAAGGGTTGCTGAGATCACAGGTAGCTCCCCTTTGATCTATAATATGTGGAAAAGTTAAATAAAGGTTTGGGAAACCAACAAAATAATTTTAATTACCTACTAGCTAAAGTTAAGTCTCTAACGGCCAAATTTTACAGAGAACCATTTAGGAAAATAAAAACGAACCCGTTCAATATTAATTTATTCCTTCTTAAAGCAATGGCAATACTTCAATGGAATATTAAAGCATTAGTGAAAATATATGCAAGATTCATATGAACAGTGCATTAATTCATTCATATTGGCACTAACACAAAATAAATTCATAAAGTTGCATATTTGAAATGCGTTGTTACCCAAGCATATTTTGTAAACATAAAATAATTTCCATCCTTTAAAAGCACTTTGTTGTTATAGATTAGCTGTCATGCATTTAGTAGGAAACGGACAAGATTAATGTGCCCGTTCTAAAAGAGTGACCTGTTTCATAGCAAGTTATGTTGTATCTCCATAGATATTCAGAAAAAATTAGATTAACTTATTGTTAATTTGCATTATACTCCCAGTCCCCTATCTCAGATATAATATAAAGAGTAAAGATAAAACTTACATTAGTTCAAATATTCTGTTGCAGTTTTCATGTATCACTTTAACCTGCCTTATGGTTATTTTCTTCTGATGCATTGCCAGTTTTTCCCAATATTAAAACACACATGCACATTTTAATATTTTCAGATCAAGGGTATGCATTTAGTAGAACTCAGGCTAGATGATAATCAGTATGGAATTTTCCAACAATCAAAATAATTTAACATAGGAATATGATTGTTCAGACCATTTAAAACTTTCCAGTACTAGTACGGTGTATCGGGGGGATATCATATTTTATTCTCATGGAAAAAAAGAAAAATGTGTATCCTACAGGTTTTTGTGATGTATGAGTGGATGCGAATGGATAGTATATGACAATTCAAACAGAATATGATTGAGTCATATTAATGGTAAAAAGACACTAAAGCAATGGCTTACTCTATAAAATCCAACTATCATGTTGGAAAGAATTCCTGAAATACCAAAGGCAAGTTTCACATTTGTTACTGTTGTAAATGCTACAAGCATTATCAAAAATTATTTCACTTTTACAGATGAGACCACTCATGCTCAGATACTTTACGTGAACTGCCTAAGGTCAGGGATTCTGACACCTAGCCATTCCCATAGGTGTGGAATCACAACAATTCATATTTAGCATGTGCAAACTAAACCAAAAATAAAACAGAATACATGAGACAGATGTAAAGACCATAAGTACAATAAACATTAATACTTCCTAAAGGACCTTCGCATCTAAAAGAGAACACGTTGTTTAATTCATTCAAAGGTGAAAGTCCATAGATGCTTTTACTTTTGAAATGATTTGAAAAACACCTAAAATGCTTTTTAGTAATGAGGCGAGGTATAAACAAGCAAACAAACATACATACATCTTATTCATTCATTCGTTCATTTATTCATACATTCACTCTAATAAATGTAATGCAATTGAAGGGGATCAGAGTACACCGCTGAAAAATACGACACTTTGGCATAAGGATTACTGAGAGCTGAAGGCAAGGGAGAAAAAGCAGACATGAAGAGCTCTCTACCCTTCCTTTATCTGCTTATAAGGCAGGGCATAAGTCTCCCTTGTGAAGCTGTTCCCTTCTCCCATACCAGAAGGAGAACAACCTTTATCATTGGAGAGATGGCACAGAGATGGGTCTGCACAAACAAACCTTACTAAATAAAATAATCCTTATCTACCTTTAGTTTCTCCCACATATTTTCTAGTCATCTTCCCATAATTTATCACCCACAGAGGCCCAAATACCCTTTCCTTTATCTAGTCAATCCCCACAATTTATTACTTTTTGTTAAAATGGGATATGTCCCAGAGTCTGCTTTTTTTTTTTTTTTTTAACTTCTTTACCATGAGACCCCCGTGAACATAAGGTGCAAAGTACTGATAAAACTTCTTAGCCTTTTCTCCTGTGTCTTTTGTCAGTTTAATTCACAGGTCCAACAAACCAAATCTCAGACAGTAGAAGGAAAGTTTTTCCTCTCCTACACATTATATAAATGTCGATAAGAAACCTCAGAAATGCTGTCATTAAAATGAGAAAGTGAACCAATGCACAAACTACTTGAAATAAATTATTTGAGGCTTTTGATATACAGAATATGGTTTAGAAGAAAAAAGCCTACATAGTCATTTTAATCCTTAAATACACAAATCTGATTAAACCACAAAACATTACAGTGTAAAGCATAAAACGAACACTTTGTCACTGAATATTCTCCTCTGACATAGAGTCTATTAAAGAGCAAGTTCTTATTTCATATTCTAGCCAAATGTTATAATATTGAAACTGAGCAGGACCCTGTGGGGCTCTCCCAGGTACAAAAGCCTTTCCATGTCCCCCGTTTCTTGTTCGTAGGAAAAAGGCTTTCAGCCCCCTGGACCTTTCCTGAGTTCCAAAGAGCAGATTCAAAGGGTTACTAATTAGGGGAGTGAGGGAATGCAGAAACGAAGGAAAGACAGTCAGGAAACAATAGTGCAGCCTTGGGGCAGGGTCCTGGTGGTGACTGCTATGCACTTCCTCAGAGGATGCGCACAGCAGTCTGATCTGTGTTCTTCCATGAGAGCTGGGGCTCCCACCCGGGTGGAGAATGGTAACGTTAGGCTGGGCACAAACACATGGACCCCAGACTGGTTGGAACCAGAAGACAGATGACTGAGATTCCTGGAACACCAGTCTGTTACACACACCCGCCCCCCAACCAACAAGAGAAGGTCACACACCCTGCAGCCCTCGCAACAAATTTTGCCTATAAAAACTCTTCCCTGAAAACCATCAGGGAGTTTGAGCTTTTGAGCATGAGACACCCGTTCTCCTTGCTTGGCCCTTGCGATAAAACCTTTCTCTGCTCCAAAATCCGATGTTTCAGTTTATTTGGCCTCACTGTGGGTCAGGCGTACAAATTCAGATTCAACAACGTCAACTTTTACAAATGCATTGCAAGGCAAAGAAATACTGTCATGCAATTTTTCTAAGTTCATAAAGATAACATTTTTACTCTGTAGAATAGCTATTATTAGCTGTCTAAATTTTTTATTAGATAGATAATGACAATATTGGTGTTTATGGAAAATTGTGACATTTCAACAATGATCCAAATTCTGAATACCTGCATGCACAAGTTACACTACACAATGTGCCCTAAGATCTGGCCTAAACCAACTCAAGGCATGAAATCTAAAACTAAATTTAATTATGCCAGTATTTTTAGCAACATTTACACGACAAAGTAAATAGAATTTGATAGAGATTTTTGTCTAAACCTGACAGAAGATTAAGAATTCTTGGCACATTTTAGCATTTGTTAGTTGCTCTTATCCTTCTTGATAATATTTTTACATAAAGCTGAGATAAATTATGAGCTTCCTTCTCTAATTGTATTTCTACTTTACCCTAAGGAAAACCCACTGTTATTCAAATCAATCTTTACTCCCAAAATGGTTGCTAGTGACACCCTGAAATTAGCATCTAACAGCCTCATCAATTCAGATGACAAAGAAATAAGTGCCCCTATTGTCTGATTAGGAGTTAGTTTCAAATCCAATGAATAGTCTCGATTAATTTCAGCATATTTTGAATCTTAAAAAAGTTCATGTCTTTAAAAGAATAAGATGATTTTATGACAGATTCCGTTTTTACACAGGATATTTGAAATGGATACAACCTTTGCAGTTGTGCATGTGAAAACTGATTTTAATGTCTAGGATTATATTATACTTCCTGTTACACTCAGATCATATTTGGAAAACAATTTTTTTTTTTTTTTGCTATTATAGGTTTCTTTGGTAAAGTCAAAATTCATTACCTTTAATTTTTTTTCCAAAAGGTTTTTGGCTTTTTACAACTATTAGAGAGAAGCTTGACTGAAAGCTTTCAGGTCAAAAACAGATCTGTATTTCAAATTCGAAAGGTCATACTTCCTGGGTATTCCTCCCCATGCTGGAGAATACAGAATTGTCATATTTTGTTGCTGTTCAACTTAAAGGAGCTTGGAGGTTTTTCAAAAGACACTAATACACATCTTTCCCTCCACTGTTGAGGTCCTTTAAGGGGATGTGTGCTGCTCCATTTTCTTGGAATGGAATCACATTGGAAAAAAAGGAATTTTTTTTTTTTTTGAAGGAGAAAGAAAATAAGGTTATAATTCTAATTCTTGGCAGATTCCCTTATTTGAGTGTATCAGTTTTTATTGGAGAGTTGTTCTGTTTTCACCATCTCTTTTCTTTTGAAAGGTACATTTCCAAAGACTTATCCTTTAATTACTTACTTCGGTGGTAAACAAATCAGTTGTTCCTTTCCTCATAGTCACTGTTCTGAGTATAACCAGGACTATTACGGGAAACAGGAGGGAGGGTTTAGATGGGAAGGCTATGAGAATGTTCTGCTTCTTCTAAGATCACAGCCTAGTCCAACCTTGGGAAACTGGACCTAAATTGACAAACACAGTGATATGGACTAAGTTGTGTCACTGCCCCACCTCTCACCCAAATTCATACGTTGAAGCCTTAACTCTCAATGTTAAGGTATTTGGAAATATGGATTTTAAAGAGGTAATTAAGGTTCAGTGAGGTCATAAGGATGGGGCCCTAATCCCACAGGACTGGTGTTCATATAAGCACAGAAGAGATACCAGGGGTGTGCATTCACAGAGAAAAGGCCACGTGAGGACACAGTAAGGCAGCTGACAGCAAGCCAGGAAGAGAGGTCTCACCAGAGACCAACCCTGTGGGTACCTTGATCTTGAACTTTCAGCCTCCAGAACTGTGAGGAAAGACATTTCTTTTGTTTAAGCCACCCTGTCTGTGCTATTGTGTTATGGCATACCAAGCAGACTTATCCAGACAGTTGGGATTTAGTCTTCACAAACATCTAGGCCAGCGTTCCCCAACCTTTTTGGCACCAGGGACTGCTTTGGTGGAAGACAATTTTTCCATGGACCAGGGGGTGGGGGGAGGGGGATGGCTCAGGCAGTAATGTGAGCATTGGGGAGCAATGGGGAGCGGCAGCTGAAGCTTCACTTGCTCACCTGCCACTCACCTCCTGCTGTGCAGCCCTGTGCCTAGCAGGCTGCGGGCTGGGGGTTGGGGACCCCTGGTCTAGGCAACAAATCCACATCCTGACAGTAGGGCAGGGAACATGAGGGGTGTAGGAGAACTGAACTCTTCACTCCAGCTCCACTGACCAGCCACCTTAAGTTAGGTGGCTTTTCATCTTCAAATCTATCTTCCCTACCTGTCTTTCTTTCTTTCCTGTAATGCTCTTACTCTGCCTGGGAAGACCTTTCTGGATGCTTCTGTCCACTAAATCCTACACATGTCCTTACTTTCTCCATGAATTTACTCTCCATACAAGATCATTATTCCCACTCAAAAATTCTCATTGTAGTTGCTGTCTTTGTCTCCCTTTCACACTCATTCTGTGCTACCCTTTGTTTATGCCATCCTCTTAACTAGGCTGGAATCTCCTACAGTATAGTGATCAATGATCATACATTTCTTACTATTCCCTACAGCTTAATAAACATTTGTTGGTTGGTTGTCATCTGACAGGAGAAGAATTCCTCTTCTTACAGATTCCAAAGCTTCTCTTGATATTCAGATCGTCTCTCTATATATCTATATTGTTTTAAGAAGAAAAGAGTTTTTGAAATGCTTTAACTAAACTCATGTCTTTAGCACTGAGTTGAAGTTTTATAAGGTTTCTCTAATTTTTGATTATCTTTATATTCATTTTTGTCAATTAAGGCAAAAGCAATGCAAACCAAAAAAATCTAGGTGGTATTCAAAAAATTAATGCCAAGGAAAATTTACCTTCCTTTAAAAATAAAAGTATTAAATATATAGTAATTATATACATGTGTGTATAAATATGGCTTGTTTACATATGGCATATAATATATGGGTTATGTATTATCTGCTAGAATCATTGTCCTTGAGTTTGCCTTTCACATATTTTAAATAATGGAGAGACACTTTGTAAGTTGAGTGATGAGTCAATTAAATACGAGTCCTTGAAATCCACTAGAATAAGCCATAATGTCTTTTCTCCTAGGTTGGAAGAATAAACATGTTCCCCCCCCGCTAAGGTGAAACCTGCATCATCTATTTGGTAGTGGGTCTGGCTGTAGTTATTTGGAGACCCCTCCTATATACTGGCAACAGGGTTCTCTTGTCAACATAACCCCTGGAGCCAACTTGGATGAGATAAATCTCTAAAAATGTAGGGTTAGGATGGTGGGCAGTAGCCGAGTTGGCAGAAAATACTCTGCTCCCTTGTTTAGCATCCTGAAAAAGTGGCCACTCCACATAGTCCTCTCTGAACTTGTCTCCCTGTTGCAAAACAAAAGGGCTTTTTTTTTTTTTTTTTTTTGCGGTACGCGGGCCTCTCACTGCTGTGGCCTCTCCTGTTGCGGAGCACAGGCTCTGGATCCGCAGGCTCAGCGGCCATGGCTCACGGGCCCAGCCGCTCCGCGGTATGTGGGATCTTCCCGGACCAGGTCACGAACCCGTGTTCCCTGCATCGGCAGGCGGACTCTCAACCACTGCGCCAGCAGGGAAGCCCCCAAAAGGGCATTTTAATCCCAGTATGTCCTCTGTGGAAAGATGTGAGAGACAATTCCGCTGGTTTCTTTGGGAGAACATGCCAAGGGGAGTAGAAAACAGAGAGTTCAATAGTTTTACAAATCCCCTAGCCTAGACCTGTATTTCTTTTGAGTGTTTGCTGTAGTTAAAGATACAGGGAGAAACCAGATGCAGGAAGTTTGTAATACCACTCACTTTAAAGTTGATGTTGTCTGTCTTTTATTCCTCAGGTAATCAAGAATCAGAGACCCATCAGCATCTTTAGCCAGAACATAATATACCTGTGATTCAATGGTTTGGAGAAAATGCTAGGTTTAAACATTTCTACAGGACTTTCTAATCATTGTCAAAATTGTTTCAAATTTTTTAGAACAGTTTCATAAATATTTATGCCAGGCATCTTATCTAAGCCAATCTTGCAATCATAGGTGTTTCTTGGCTGATCGAAATGGATTAGAAATCAATCACCCTTGTAAAAAATACAGTTCTTGTTAAGGATGCTTTAAATAAACTTTAATAAGTGAGAATTTAAACTTTTATGCTAGTTCTCAGGTTTCTAATAACACAGTATTTGAACCTTATAGATCTTAGAAATCTAATTAGACAATGCTAAGTTCTTTCTAGTTGAAGCCACAGATGTTTCACACTGGGAAAATCAGTAAGCCCCAGGGTTTGTTTGGTCTAGAAGAGTGTCAAATTTTCATGGATAATTTACTAGCTAATAACTCTAATCCTTTCCCGTAACCAAGAGATGATAAACAAAGATTGCACTAAAACTGTAAAATTAACCCTCTAGGCTAATGAAATTTTTCAGGAACCACTGAGGAAATTAATTTCTGGTACTTAATGTTTCTTCTTTGCCAACCTTTCTAGTGTTGCTTTATACTTCATAATGTGACAGGAAGGGCACATAAACACATTGGAATGATGCAATTCAAAAAGAATTACATATCAAGGAAAGCTTCAAGTATCCTTCATCTCCTGTTCTTACTGACTGATCTATTACTGGAAAAAAAAAAAGATGCTTCAATTTGGAGCTTGGAGTGGCATTTTTGTTTTTCATACTTTTTGATTTGTGTCGCATCAGATAATGAGTTTTCCACAAAGAAAATTATATGTCCTTATGAAAAATGGAAGACGTGCATCAAAATTACATAGCATTTTGGGATACTTTGATGTGACATATTTTATTAAGAATATAATTGGTCAACTCAAATTATTACTACAAAATTAACTTCTGAAAATTTATATAGAATACTGGGGTTTCTAGGACTTAATAGTCATCATGAAAAAGAGTACAAACTATTCAAATGTCCTCTATCCCCACCAATGATTCAATTTAAGCTGAAATAGTTTAATCTTTTAGAAATGTTGGATCAAGTAAAATTAAGCAACTTTCTGTTTTTAGTCTCTAAAGGAACAGTTATCAAAGCCTGCAGGTAGAAGTTAAGAGACCACAGGCTTGTTCACGGAGCATAACCCAACCACAGAGATTTACATCATGTGGTTGAATCTCAATTCAACCTTCAAGCAACCTTGATGTTTGTAGCTTAGAGACAAAAGCTTTCCACCCAAAGGGAACTAGGAAATCGCATACTTTGAAATCATGCATTAGCACTTAGCATCTGGAAATCCCAGTTGCAATGGCTGGAGTTAAGTCAGTGCAGCTTTTCATAGCTAAGTGCACCCAAACATAGGGTAGCAAGTAGGCCCTTGGGTTAATACAGTATCATGCCAGACCCAAAGTTCCTCTCAATTAATGGAACACCTACAGTATTCAACACCAGAGTTTCCTCACTGAGATTTACGATTCGAATCACCTCACTGAAAACTGGCCTATAAATGGTAGATACTCTCTGGAACCACAACTCTGGCCTCTTCTATAATGAGAGAGGAGAGTGCTGAGGAATTTCTCTAGACACCAATTTAAATTCTGTCTGTCTGAGTTCCTGCTATTGATTTTTCATAAAGGCTGAGATGAAAAATTTGATCATAACTCCAATAGGGCGAGTTGTGGATTAGGACAATAAAATAAATAAGAGATAAAGATAATGCAGACATTTTCTGTATTAAGGTTTGCAAAATTTACCTTATCATGTGGGGGGGGGGATTGGATTAGACCCATGGCTAAATCTGGAGTGCACTGATTTACGAGAAAATGTGTTTTTACTATATGCGAAATCCTATTTTCTAGTGTTCTTTGCCATAAAGTCTTGGATAAAATAAAGTAAATAAACCTAAGCAAGATGAACAGTTTTTCAAATCACAAAAACTTCTACTAAAACTCACATAAGGGCTTCCCTGGTGGCGCAGTGGTTAATAATCTGCCTGTCAATGCAGGGGACATGGGTTCAAGCCCTGGTCTGGGAAGACCCAACAAGCCGCGGAGCAACTAAGCCCGTGCGCCACAACTGCTGAGCCTGTGCTATAGAGCCCATGAACCACAACTACTGAGCCTGCACTTTAGAGCCTGTGAGCCACAACTACTGAGCCCACATGCCACAACTACTGAGTCTGCACTCTAGAGCCTGCAAGCCACAACTACTGAGCCCATGTACCACAACTACTGAGCTTGCACTCTAGAGCCTGCAAGCCACAACTACTGAGCCCAGGTGCCACAACTACTGAGCCTGCACTCTACAGCCTGTGAACCACAACTACCGAGCCCATGTGCCACAACTACTGAGCCTGCACTCTAGAGCCTGCAAGCAACAACTACTGAGCCCGCAAACCACAACTACTGAGGCTGTGCTCTAGAGCCTGCGAGCCACAACTACTGAGCCTGAACTCTAGAGCCTGCGAGCCACAACTACTGAGCCCACGTGCCACAACTACTGAAGCCCGTGCGCCTAGAGCCCATGCTCCACAACAAGAGAAGCCACCACAATGAGAAGCCCGCACACTGCAACAAAGAGTAGCCCCCGCTCGCCGCAACTAGAGAAAGCCCGCACGTAGCCAAAAATAAAATAAACAGATGTATACAAAAAAGAAATAAAACTCACATAAGCACAAACGTTATTTAATAATTTACTATATATAGCTATCAATCAGGTTTCTAAGATTTCTTTTCATCATATAGTTTTAGCTTACTATATTTCTCAGTATTTACGTAAACATGTAATTATCTATTTTTTGTTTACCCATATAAATATTCAGAAGATATCATTACTTTTCAAAACTCTAAACATACTGTTATTTTTCTTTGTGTTGGGAAATATCAAATCATATACACGACAAGTGTAACATTTCCCTTAAGGCTTAGTGGGCTCTTAAGCACAGCAGGTCACACTAATAACTAAGCAACCAAACTCACTTATGCTTGAGTGAGGGTTGTTTTTTCAGATTCTCTTCTAGAGTTTGAACAGTGGGTTTTGTGCATCGTGGGGAAGTGATGCATACATCGAGGTATTTGCTTCTGAGAAAGGAGTTGCCTTTCTAAATGCCCTCTGAAGATGAAGGAATCAGACATTAACAGTGACTTGAAGGAGGCACCGTGAGCTGCTTGGTAACTAAAGAGGATTCCCGGATAAAACAATAAAGCTTCATGAGTAGACTTGAAGTGGGCGATAACGGTACAGCGACAGCCGATGTGGAGGGCAGCGGGGCTTATTTCTCAATAAACTGGCATCTTGTAGACCTGCTGAGAGATGCAACATTTCATCTGGGGCTGAATCTACCCATTCTTGATCTTGGTTCTTTCTTCCTCCACAAGCTACATTCATCCTCCCGTCAGCCCTAGAAAGGGACGGCCCTTATATTTTGTTTGCCATTTTTTTCTCCAGTGTCATCTAAATGACTCTCAAATATGAACTCTAGACCTTAACTTTTCTTCTACCACCAGGACTCCTAAACCTGTAATGTACTACCATTGCTTTAAAGCTCAAATAAGCCTAAATGTAACTTACTATCTCCCACACTGCTCCCCCCGCCAAAACCAGTTCCCTCTCCATATAATTAACCATAATATTGAATTTGTAAACCTTTGGGTGGCAGGAAAGGATACACACACTTCTTTGCTTCTCAACATCTGGTGGAGTGTCCTGTAATTGTCAAGTCAGTAAACATTCATGATGAGTAAAGTGATATTTTAGGGGAGGGTATCTCCAACGGTAGGTTTATGAATTTCTGAATCAGTCTTTTCACAAAGTTCTTTAACTCTCTAGCCAGGAAGGTTATATCAGCCAGGTTTCACACACGTCATGGGTGGGAATTCTGGTAGGTTGTTAGGCTCAGACTTCAATGATGCATCAGACTATGAAATGATTAGAATCTAATCCAGCAGCTTTTGCATTCTCTGTATTTTTTTTTCTTTTAGTTCTGAGTTTATACCCATGCAAACAGCATGGGAATATCACTCTGTATATACAGAAAATACAAAATACAGGACTGCCTGTTTCATGTAGAAACACTCCAGAAATATGAGATACCTAACAACAACAAAATCATATACCTAACAGATAAAAGTATACTTTTAGATGCTCCAGAAGAGATTTCTGACCCTATTAATTTTATTTTTCTTTTAGCATTTGTTAGAAGTTCATGATGATATAAACAAATTGGCTCAAGGTATACCTTCATAGGCAAGGGACAGAAAGTAAGTCAAATACAGCCTAAAAATACCTGCTGGTGAGAAAAGCAAGTTTTGGTAGAGATTGAGTCACTACCTTTCATGTGGCCAACAGTTGCAAGAGAGGTCCTCAAGAAGAAAAAAAGATTATAACTTGAAATAATGATGATATTCTATGTAGCATATAGAATATTGAGGTAACTGTAAAAGATAATTTAGTAAACAAATATATATTTACCTATATATGTTTATATTTGAATTATCAAAACATGGTTATAAGCTCTAATATCCTATAATCAAATATATATATAATCAATTATTTTGTACTGTATTATTAAAAGTAATATTACTTATATTTCATTAAAAATGAATTTAAAGTTTTACACAGACTAACCTCTCTTCAAATGTTTTAAGCTTTCTATGGAAAATATCGCTAACAGCTGCTGGAGATAGAGAACTATTTCTGGAGTGTATTCATTACAGTTGTGTATATTCAAAATTATTACGTTTATCCTTCAGTATACTCTTGCTAAATGTGCCTACCTGTACTATACGAATGCTGCTCTGTGTTCTGTGCTCCAGGGAAAGAGCGTTTCCTCTAAGTGATAACCCATCACATATTTTAACCTACTTATCAAGTTGTCCCAAAGCCTTCTCTTTTCCTTGCTAACCATTATCAGATCCTTGACAGATTTAGATCTTTCACTCCATTTACCCTCCACTGCACATGTTGTGATTTCTGAACAATTCTTTGAAAAGATAGATCCAGGAAAGTAACATAATTCAGAGGAGTTTTAGACGACTGAATACCTCGGACCATTCCTTCCTTAGTTTTAACTTCCAAAATGATCAAGCAAAACCATTCACCAAAAGTTGGAAATCACTGTAAGTTACAATAGAAATCTCAAGGAAAAATGGCTCTTCCATTACAAATCAAGGAAACGTGCCCATTCAGAAAAATGTTCGGTGCTTTAGAATATTAGACTAGGGCTATGGTTAATAATGGGAGGAATTTTACTTTGTATTAGAATTAAAACAATGTTTTTTGGGGAAAAAAAGTTCTCTCTTCTTTTTCTTCTTATTTAATTTCTCTCAATACTACGAGAAAATACAGTTGCTGCATCTGCCTTTCCCCTTTCCTTGCTTTGTTTTCTGATTTTTAGATATGAAATTATACCACTAGCCCTAAACAAAGAGAACTAATTAAAGGGCTTCACAGGGTTATTAAAATTGGAAAAGAAATGCCACCTTGAATATTGACCATACAGCTCTTGTTGAAGACTCTCACTCTCAGCAAGGAGGACAGATCCTTATAAAAATTTCAAGAGTCTGAACTTTTCTTTATAGGATGGATGATTTGCCAAAGCCTATGGCACTTTGGCGTCATGACATTTTTTTCCTGCCTATGACGGAAAGAAAAAAAAATTTTGACAACATAAAAAGGGAATATTCCACTGAGACTTCAGTGTTAGATACTGTATTTGCCAATTCAAATAGGCAGAAATTCTGAATAAAGCATGAATGTCCTCAGGATAATGAAATCCAATTCTGTAGAGGAAAAGTTCCTTTAAAAACACAACAAAAACAACAACGACAAATAGTGCAGATATCTGCAAGGAACCAATCCTTCTCTTCTCTTTAGTCAGTCTCTAAAGGATGATTAGATGAACAAAACTGCCTCATAAAATATTCATACAATACAATTTAGAGGCAGCTTAATGAGGTGCCTACAATTCTTGCTGGCGAGAGTGACTGGAGAAATTCCCTTAAATTGCCAACAGAGAGTTGACTGGGGTAAAGGTTATACTACAGTTTTTCAAAGCAAACTTCTTCCTTCTTTTGACATTCTCCTGAGTATTCCATACAAATCCTAATTTTGTATTAATGCCACTCTGAGTTTTCTTGGATTCTACTCACCTTCTGCTGTGCTCTTTGGTAGGAACACGAATAACCACATAGCTCTAACCCATTACATATCCATTTTGCCCTTGGTGTTGCTTGGGAGTCTCACCAAACCACCTTCGCTGCCCTAGAACCCCTTCCTGAGCGGTAATTCTCAGAAATTAACAAGCTTCTTACACCATTACTTCAACTGTACAGCTCAGTTTAACAACCCTTTATGGAGAACCGACACCAGACCAAGTGTTGAGCCCTGAGGTAAAACAATGACTAAAAGAAAACAATGACTCAACCCCACAATATTTTGTCTTCAAAGTGACTGCAGACTCACGTTGTGAACAAATCTAATGGTTTCATGAGTCACAGAACGCTCCTCCTCTCACTGTTCTTCATGTCAACGACGGTATCTAAGATCTCACGTGCCAGTTTTAGAGAAGGGGAGGAAGGCTGCCCGTGAACACGTGAAGGGCTTCGTGATGGATCCCTGGCAATCCGCGAGGCAGACTTTAAAATGTGCGTCTATATAGTCGTCCCTCGGTATCCGCAGGGGATCGGCCCCAGAACCCCCATGGATACCAAGATCCTTGGAGGCTCAAGTTCCTTAAATAAAATGGCATACGGTGTATTAGGCTCTCCGCATTTGTGGTTAGGGAGGGCCGACTGTGCTTACATTTATAAATTTAATATTTGTTCCATTAAACTAATCAATCGATACAATAAATCAAGGTAAAGGCTCTGATAACCGGTTTTGCTCTTCCTTTCGTAGCTTTTGTCCGATTCCTCTCTTCATCTTCCGCGCAACGCGTTGAACATGAGGAGATGCCGTTCTTTGTTATTTAATACCTTTTTCTGAAGCCATTACTCCTGAGGTCAGCATACAGGCTGAACATTCTTCTGTCATTCCAATTCCTTCCTTCCTGTTTCTCCCCCGCACTGTTTAAGGAATGTGTATTAAAGCGAGAATTGTATAACCCAAATTATGTTTCCTTGTTCAGTTATCAATTCTGTTATTTAAAACAGAAGTGACATTCTGAGCTATTCCACGGTACAGAATTACAAAATTAAAGAATGGAATGCTTTAAATTTTTGTGCTTTGCTGAAAATTCTTTTTCCCAGGGCCTATGAAACATTAATTTGTTTTCATATGTAACTATATTTTGTGGGGTTTTCTTGTTGTTGTTCTTAAGTCAGTAAGTAATCTAGGACTAGCGTTATGTTCGCTAGACCCGGCGTTTGCTGACACTCAAGGTATTTCTACTTCCATCCCACTTCCTCTGCCACCATCTTGGCCGGGACCTCATTGAGTTCACACGCTACACTTGACATGATGGTTCATTACCTTGCTTCCAGGAAATTTCATTCTACACGCACGCCGCTGAAAGACCTAGCACGTGACTCCCCTCCTCTGCCATCCCCTAGATGGTACCTCCTCATTTCATCAGATCTAAATTTTATATTAAAAGATTTCCATAAATATCTCTTCCCCAAATTTCTCAACGTTATTGCTGTCACTGTCCCCAAACACAGTCTTTACATTAGGTCAGACCCATTTATTTATATTCTTTGAATCTAACCTCCTAGCAGATGTTAATGTTTTCATCCACGTTTGAAAATTCCACACCCCCCTTCTGTCATACACCTCTCTGCACTCTACAAATTAACATCTTTCTGATGATTCCAACAACCATGTCTTTTTGGGGGGCTTTATCTCTCTATTCAGTATATATTAATGACTATACGAACATACATAACCAACCGATTACAGTATCATTGATTTTATATGTATAAACGGTAATGGTAATAATAATAGCAATAATATTTTACAACATTTAAGAGATTTCACTCACTGTCCTATGGATGTTCCATATTTGTTAAGTGTAAGGGCAGATGCAAATAAAAATAAGAGGCTTGGGCTTCCCTGGCGGTGCAGAGGTTGAGAGTCCACCTGCCGATGCAGGGGACACGGGTTCATGCCCCAGTCCGGGAAGATCCCACATGCCGCGGAGCGGCTGGGCCCGTGAGCCATGGCCGCTGAGCCTGCGCGTCCGGAGCCTGTTCTCCGCAACTGGAGAGGCCACAACAGTGAGACGCCCGCGTACCGCAAAAAAAATAAAATAAAATAAAAAAATAAGAGGCTTACTTCTCCCTGTTGAAAGTAAGGGAAGAGACTCTCTCCCCATTCCTTCTTGCAGAGCATTTACTTTAGAAAACTTGTAATTCTAAGTTTTTGGTCTCCTTGGTTGAGCTTTATGTAAAATTTTCTAAAAGCTCAATAATCCTTATTCCAGCTTTGGGAGGCACAAATGTCTTTTTCAAGGACTTGGGAACCATCTCTTTGAAATGCATTCATCAAGGAAGATGGCTGCCCTGTCTCTGTGGGAGTGCAGGAGCCTAGCTTCAGAGGGCACCCTGTTCCAAGCTGCAAAACTACCCTGTGTTGTGAAAATATGAAAAGTTTACCTATCCTTTAGAGAAAGCCAATTAACCAAACATACATCAACTCCAATGACCAGATACATTTGGATTGAACGATGCGTGACTAATGGTGCTATCAAATCCTCCTATTTGAGGACTACTTATCGTCAGTCTTGAGTACCTGTATGTAATGAGTTGTATCTGCTTGGTTTTATAAAATGCTGAGATTTCGTTCTGTCTTTGTATTCTCTAGTGGATTGCCTGCAGGGCGGGGGTGGGGGGGTGTTCTGGTTTAATTGCTGTCTGATAATAAAACGGTTTTCCTTCTCTTCTGCCTTTGTGGAGAGGATTTTCTGGATTGATAGATTTTTAAAATTGTATTTCCCAACAGAACTAGTATTATCATGATGATGTCTATTTGACAGATGAGGAAACTGGTCATAGAGACGTACTGCTAGTGAGCGATAGAGCAGGAAATTATATCCGACTGCCTGGCTCTGAAGGCCATCACCTTACCCCTCTGCTATCTCATGCCCTATTTGGTCTCACGTGTGTAAGTCTCTGGAGTTTCACGGGGGCGGTAGTCATACTTCATTCCCGCCCTCTTCACTCCCAAACTGATGGCACATAATAACATTATTAATAATTTCTTTTATATACAGATACTCAATCTAGTGGGATTTACAGTGAGAGTGTATTTTTTTTTCTTTATACTATTTGTTAGAAGTCTATTCCTATTTCTCCATTTCTCTCAAAAAGAGTTTCTACTCATTCTCTTTGGAAACTTTACGTACGTTCCCGTTTGTGCCAAAGTTAAACGGCTGTGCTTATTCAGTGTCTATTCAAATCAAGTTGAAGAGAAACTTACCCTCCTACAAAGACACAATAAATATGTCAAATATAAATTCAAAGAAAAAAGACACTTTTCTTCATTCTAACAGTATTCGAGAGTCATTGTCAATCAGATAAATTCCATCGATTGCCTGCATCAAGTCTTTCTGCCTATTGAACTTTTGGGTTGTTTCATTAGAGCATCCTAAATTAGAGCATAGAAGTTAAAATACAGGCTCTGAAGTAAAAAAAAAAAAAGATCTTGGTTCCAGGCCCAGCTTATTTCTTAACAACTCTGTGATTTGGGGAGTGTGCTTTAACTCCAATTTTCTTATTTCTCATACAACTGGGATTGCCAGAAGCAGCAAAAAAAAAAAAAAAAAAAAAGTATAACCTTAACTTCAGGCTATGCCCAGTCAAAAGATGCATGTGAAGCGTCAGTAGAATGCCAGGCGCCCTGCAACCACGAACAAACACTGGCTATTGTCATCATGACAAGGCACTGTCTGAATGTCCTTCTCATTGTCTAAGCCAAGTCCCGGCCAAACTTTCCTCCGTTGGTACTTGAGCAACTTGAGTTCCATTGTTAACAAAGAATTCTATGAAACTACCCATGCCATCACAAAAATGCCCCTACATCTTGATAGTTATAAAATACATTGTTTTAATCTTCTTCAAATAAACTCAGGTTTACAAGTCTAAGTAACAGGTCTCTAATCCCTGTGCCAATTAGACAAATCTGAAATAATATAAAAGATAAAGAAATGTGATGAACCATTCCCGTCTTCCTGTTGATGTTTTCAACTATATTTGAAAGGTACATTTTGCTTAGCAATGCTTCACATCTGCTCTTGAACTAGACCGGCATTTTGTTTTCCGTGGCATTTTCCATCTGAGCAGTGTTACTTGAAATCTTCAGGCTCAATTATGGTGAATAAAGAACAAACAATTTTCCCTTATTTTCCTGAGGAAATTTTATTTTCCAGTCTGCAGTAGTAGGATAAAAGCAAATGTGGTACAGGAACAACATTTCAATAACGATAGACCTACTTATCTGCCCCACTAAAAGGAACTATTTTGCAAAACCTGAACTTTCCTTTTTTCAGCTAATTCACCTCAAATTACTTTCACCTCAGTTTGTCTCCTTAATTATTTGCTTATGTGCATGGCCTTCCTGCCCATAAAAGATATAGACCTCCTCCTGCGATGTCTTCAACCAAGAATACCGCAAGACTACAGAGAAAGGGAAGGGAGTCACATTACTGGGCACGCACACCTGTTATTCCCCAGGCAGAAGCCGACCATGGGGAGGAAGGAGGCAGGTAACTAAAACGCGCTTGGCCCTCTGAGAGAAGTTCAGGGGCCTGACCACTCAGGCTCTCACCCAAAACACAAATTTCTCTAGCAGCATCTTCACTTTATCAAAGGACCATGTCATTTAAAACAACTATGATGTGGATGCTGTCACCAGAAGGTAGATTTCTTTAAAGGAACCCTATCCAAGAGTTTCTGTTTTCTCATAAGCCAGATGTAGCTTATTGATTTTAAGTCCAAATCTTACAGTCTGGACTTTCTTTTGGCTTTACAGGTATTCATGATTGTTAACTATTTTAGTCCCTCTACTAATGACTAATTTTCATTTTTTAGTTAAAAAATAAGAGATCTAAGAATAAACATATCTTCTTATTTCTCCATTTCCGTCTGATCATTTATCTCTTCTGAAGCATATACTGTCTTTCTCAAGACCATGAGCGACATTCGAGAAAGGAGACAGAGATACATATGTGTGGGGAGGTTTTCCCCAAGCCTGAGAAAATTAAGATTCTCTGGTGGAGTGTATCATTGATTCCTCGGGTATGGAAACTACCTTCCCTATTTGATGATCGACATAAAAAGTGTACCTCCAATACTCAAAATGTCCCCTTATTAACCCATTATGTTTCTATCTCCATGAATAAATTTGATTGCCTTTTGCACTCGCTGACACAGTCTGACAGAAGCGCTCAATCCTTCCTACACGCAACTGTTGAGGAACATTCCTTGAGTGCTTCTCTCATCCCACCTCACACAGAATCCTTCACCGGTTTCCACTGCGGCTAAAATAAAATACTTCTTTGTTCTGCCTTTCACATCAGTTTATAATATGAAGAAAACAGTGGACCGTGAAGTCAGCAAATTGGCTTTCAGGTCTGGGCTCATTCTAACTGTGTATCTTTCAGCCACCAACAATTCTAGGAGCACTGAAGTTTTCCCCTGAAAGGGAGGTGATCAGAAGCTGTGATCATGAAAGCCTTTCTTCTGTAACATTCCACCCTCCCAGCCACCAGTTTCTAAGGCAAACTGGACCTAGTTACTACTTACCCTGTAGTTACTCCACTCTACCAAATGTTATCTGATCACTTTGCCCAAGTTACCTCTCCCCTATTTAGTCATGGCCCATCCACACCTGAATTACTACCTCCACTATAGCTCTCTCCAAAGAACCGTCTCCAAAACGAAGTAAAAATTCCCTCCTTTGAATTCTTGTCTCTGTTTCTTATGACACTCACCTATTCCCTCCTTGTGTCACAATCCCCTGTGAATCTTCTAATCCATTTTCCTAAAGTTTAAGCTTCTTTAGAAAAGGAATTGGTCTTTACTTACATCTGTGTAAATTTTATATGTTGCAGATAAGATATAATTTGCATTTAAAAATCTAAGATTTTAAACTATGAAAATATAAGAGCTTTTTTATTAAATGTGTGAAAATATTCTAGAAAATTCAATATAGTGGAATACACATTTCAGATACAGTGCGATCTTTTCATCTGTTTCTTTTCTCTTTCTCTTTTTATAACAGATCTCCCAAATTCAACAAGTTCTACAAAAAGTTTTTAACTCAAGTTTCACAGACCAGGTCATATCAGAGTTATTGTTCATTCAGTTTCAACGGGTATTGGCATTTCAATTTGTACACGGTTACACATACTGTCTCATTTAATTTTGGTCCTTCCCAATCGAACAAAGATGTGTAATTAAAAAAAATACTCTGCAACCCAGACTAGATCTAGTTTTATTACAAAGTATATGCACTCTATTCCTTGCACCATCATTCCTGGTTGGAATTTATGTATTAGAGAGACACACATCTATTCTGTGGGAGTAATAGTGGTGCCTTATACCTGCAAGGCGTTCCTTGGCTTCTCATCTCAAAAAGTCTCCCTTCTCTTTCTCAATGTCTCCCTTGCCACAGTGCATTTTTAAAGAAGCTGGTTGAAAGACAAGTAATTTGCCTATGACATTTTCCAACTCCTAAAATCAACACTGCATTGTTAGAGTAAAAGGTGACAACACTTTTTGTCCATTTCTCAAAACATACTGCTAAATGGAACCAGAAAATGGTGAATTTGAAATTCGCTCTGTTCTCTTACTTTATACACCATTTTGTAAAGCTAAAGGGGTCCTTGGAACAAGACATATGCTTCTCTTATTTAAGAACTTCAGGGGGTCAAACCTATTTCCTGAAATTGGAGGGGCAAAACAGATGGCTTCAGTTATCAACTGCATGCCAATGTTCAAGGTTTAGCTCTGAGTTAGCACTTCCCTGTTGGGTTCAAACCACCTGTGTCTTTCCAGTTGTCTACTTCGGTATTTAGTACAGAAGGAATATCCCCAACTGAAGCAAACCTTAAACACACAGGAGGTGATGTCAACCAAACCCTTTATATATCAAGGCAAAGAAAAGGTCTCATTGTGGAGTTTGCGTTTTTCTTGTTTTGGCCCAAAGTATAATGATTTAAAATGCTGTTGTAGGATAAAGTAACACGATTCATAACAAGGGCATGTTAATACGGCAAAAGCATGCTGCAAGGTATATGCTCGTACTTTGGGTTGGAATTTTGCCATCACCACGGTCGCTGTGGGCGGCTCTCTTTTTGGCCACACATTTTAAGCACCATTGCGTGGCCCGTTCCCAGCACAACACACACACACCCTGTTGTGCCTTTACTGCTTAATTACAGCTCATATTCCCAGCATATGCTTCATACTGTCAACAAAGGAAAAAAGCCTAGTTCGATTTGGACAAAATTCAGTGTCTTTAAAATATTCAAATATGCTGTTTTACAATAACATATGGCCATGAACAATGTTTTTCTTTTTTTTTTTTCTAACGGTATCTCTCTTTAAGGATAAATCATGTGTTCCAAGATTAAATTAAATGGGCCCTGCTGTTAGAGAAAAATGTTTTTGTGCTTCTGCTCGGCTTTCTATGTTCCTGTTTCTTAAATCTTTAAAAACTTAAATAACTGATAAACTTCAGGAATGTGAAAAATTACATGTGTTTATATTACAACGGATTTTAGCATATTAAGAAGTGACATTCAACCAAATGACTTTATCAACTACAATAACAGAGCTAGGCTTTAAGTGGTATTGTATCACGCTAACCTGCTTTATCAAACAAAATTCTTGGATTTGCAGGCACTTCCTAAAGCCTGTCCCATTTCCCTTCTTACCCTAGCAGCAGGCTAAGGTTGGTCATAGACATATAGTCCTCTGAGTAGCCGGGAAGGAAAGCCATCTTTCTATCCCCTCTTAATATTCACAACACTGTACATTTACATTTCATTTTCAATTTTTTAATGTTCTTCCACAACTATGACCTCCTATCAATCTTACAACAAACTGTAGAGATAGTGGATCCAGTATTATCACATCACAGTTTTGATCTCACTATTCCTGCACTTACGTGTTTCCAGTTGATACTTCCCTGAAACACACCATCTAAAACAGAGCCACCCTTTTTATTTTCTCTCAGAGCAGTGAGTTTATTTCCTTCAGGGCACCAGTGGCAACTTGTAATGATCTTATTTAAATATTCATATGCTTATTTATTTTCCTTCCCCCTCACCAGAATATAAGATCTGTGAGGCCACTGTGTCCTCCTCAGAACAGTCACTGGTTATGATAATTGAATGGATGCAGCTACGGAAGTTTCCTGTTCTCTCTAAGGTCATACAATGGACTCATCTCAAAATAATAATTGGAAGAAACAACCGTGGGGACACCAGCCAGCCACACTCTTCCACCATGACTTTCATGCACAATTAGCTTGAGGACAATTAAGAATTATCCAGCGGCCCTCTGTAGTCTACAGTCATACTAAAGACCAACTACAGGAAAATTAGCTCAAGAGTAGTAATGGTTTGCCAAAAGACTGGGTAGGTCATAAAAATTGCCAATTTCAGATAAACAACTGTTTGGAATGGACCCATTATTTTTGTTTCGGAATTATTCCTTTGCGGTTGGGTTGCCCTGCCACCTTGTATCATAGCAAGTAGAAAACAAGAGTTGGAAGCTACCTTGAGAAGTCATTGTAGCCTTTCCCTGCCCTATTATTAGTGCCCTGCTGTGCTGGAAAAGAACAAATTGGAAACAAACATCACATACTACTCTAACTTCCTGCATACTTAAACACCGATTCCGTCCTATGCTTTAGAATACGTCATATACTATTAATGAAAAATCGCTCATTGCAGCAATTACGCCCTAAAGAATATCCTAGGGACTGAAGGAATAAAGACGACATTCTGAACAAACGTCTTACTTTTATAGATTATCTTACTTAGATAGGAGACTAACACCTTTGGAAGGCTTAATACAATTTGCTTTAAAAACGCTAAGTAAGAGCTCAGCAAGGCATGAAACATTATTTACCTGTTTATTTTCAATGCTCTATTTTATTTCAAATAAGATCATTTGCAATATTAATTGGATGGTAATTAGTATGCTCCATGAATGTTGAAACATTATATAAATGAGCGTTTTAATAGGATTATCTTGAAAATAAATGACATCTAATCAAATTGCTCATTTTGATATATACTGCCCTTCATTATTAAAAGACAACTTATATAATTAGTCTAGCTTCATCAAGAAGACAGGTATTATAAATAAAAATACAGCAAAAAGTTTTCTTTAATAATAAACAAAAAAATGCATCACGTCTTTAAACAACTTTTTCTCAGTCTTCACAGAATCTGATTAGAGGATATATATGCATCTCATCTCTAAAACTATTTTCCCAATGAATCCAAATCGGTCTTCGTGCTGTTCCATCCCCCATGGCCTTTACCCCGGAACAGACAATTCCAGGTCATGTGGGTGATCCCCTGAGAGACAAGTAGGGAAAAGAGCTAAAGACAAAGTGGGTATCACAGGATCCATGAACGGTCTCATGTTCATTTGTCACAAAAAATCAAGTATAAATACTGAAGCAAAGTAGTGGTAACCTTGAAGTACTGAGGACAACAGGACATGGGCTTGAATGCCTAGAAAATGACAATCTGTGCATTCGGAGTCCCAGGACCCTGTCTGTTCGACTGATAATTGCCCTATTTCTCAACTACTGACGCACAGGACGAGCAATGGGTACCATTGTAAAGATGCTTAAAAGAATCCATTACAGGGTTTCCCTGGTGGCGCAGTGGTTGCGAGTCCGCCTGCCGATGCAGGGGACACGGGTTCGTGCCCCGGTCCGGGAGGATCCCATGTGCCGCGGAGCGGCTGGGCCCGTGAGCCGTGGCCGCTGAGCCTGCGCGTCCGGAGCCTGTGCTCCGCAACGGGAGAGGCCACAGCGGTGAGAGGCCCGCATACCGCAAAAAAAAAAAAAAAAAAAGAATCCATTACAATTGCGCACTTGCTGGCCCTGCTGCTTGAACTAGCAGAACCCTTTTTTCTTACTGTCCTGCTCCTTTCTACTCAACAGGGAAGCGGGGGGGGGGGGGGGGGGAAGATTTATAAGGACATTTCTCAAAGAGTTTAAAGAAAAATGGCGCTTAAGCTAATTGATTAATGGAAATCCACTGCTGTCACTTAGACCCAAGTTTGTGGTGAGGTAAATAAACCTCAAACACACAGATGTCACTCTTGAGAATGTATTCAGGATAGGCCTCTGCCTTGGATGGCGGCTGAAGTAGAGAACTTCGGTCCACTGTCCTTTACAACAGAAATTCCTCTGTTTTACTATATATTCACGTGAAAAGAAACCTCTACACTCTCCCGATGAAACGTCTGCATCTTCGTCTTACAGGTTAGCGGGCAACCTTGCCGTGGTCAGCTGTCGTGTGATCCGAACGGACTTCTTACCTCCGTCACCTAGTTCTGCAGTTACCAAGTACAATACGCCCAACAGGAGACGCCAACTTGGATCTGAGAACAACAGAGAAAAGCTTCTGAAGAATCTACTAATGATTTTTCTACCCAGGGATCAGAAGAGCCAAGGCCTTGAGACACTGCTTCATTCTTCATCTAGCCACATCACCTCTACTGGCCCTTATTTGACTGTAGAAAGGCAGCTCCTATTTACAGAAGGGCTTTTGATGGGATGTTTAAAGCACAGAGAACACAACCTAAATATTTGTTGCAAACGATATGTCTTTAATTTCTCTCTTAATAGAATGCATATAAAATGCTAAAAATAAGGATGCATAGACCTCCCACAAACCACTCATCTGTTCCTTTCTGTTGATCGTGTGTAAGGGAAAAGAGCTGGACTCTCGCAGTATTTACAGAGTTCTGCACAGCAGGGTTGGAGGGTCCTTCTGTTCCTTCCTGCTCGTGTAGCCCCTCCCTTGGTAAAGGTCTTTACTGCCGTCTCTTGCCCTCTCCTCTGTAGGCTTCCCTTCCAAAACCATCAGTTACACTCTGCCCCCTCACACCCTGAGAAGAAAAAAAACAACCTACGACCTTCATCGCATCCTATTTTGGTCACCAGGCTGATCAGCATTTCACACTAGGTATGCTTTCCCCCTTTTTCCCCTTTTAAAGATAAAAGTAGAGTTGAAGGCCCTGTAGCAAGATGTTAAAGAGCTTGAGTTCTGGGATCAGGCTGGGTTTGAACTGTCCCATACTTTAGCAGACATACGATTTCGGACAAGCTACCTGACTTCAGGCAGTGGTAGCAACTGTTAACATGTTTTTGAGTATAATTTTCCATGCAAAGTGCTCAGCCTCTGCTTGATACATTTTAAGTGGTCAATAAGCATTAGCTTTTTCTTGCTAAGAATATCGCATTAAAGTGTATCCAACTGGGAGCTAACCCTATCACTTACACATTTTGTAAATGTGATACTTTTTTCTTTCCCCTCAGGATTTAGATTTCCTTTTGAATGTAACTAGAGAGAACACAGAATGGAGCAAGAGTGAATAAACTATAAGAAACTACCAAACTTAATTAACATAGAAAGTCTCAAAACCTAAGTCAGGAGAAAGAATACCTTCACCCCCGCAGAGACCACGGCACCTTTTCTTTTTTCAAGGCGAATTATTTTTTCGGCAATATGAAGCTTTCAGAGACAAGCGCTCTTTAGGCAACCCAGCACAACTGTTATAATCAAGTTTTCAAAAACGTGCGAGAGAAACATGGGAAAGAAGTTATCTGACTGTGTGGGATTCCTTCCCAGAGAAGGTGGTATTTGAGATCAGTCTTGGGCCAAAGCATGTGAGGACGGGCATAGGGTAGGGGCTGCAGAAGGACCATTAAGAAGAGAAAAGGAGGTGAGAGAGAACATACGCTATCTTAGAAGACACTATTCTGAATAAATCACGGTGTGTATGGAGGAGGGTACATGATGAAGGTGTAAGGGTAGACAGGGACTAGATTAGAGCAAACTTATCTTGTGCCCAAATGTTCACTCCCTACAGTAAATCCCCAATTCTTGGTTCCTCTCAATTGCAATACCATCTTTGACAATGGTTTTAAAAATTATTATTTTTATTCCTCACTCTACTTTGCCCCTCCTCTACACGCCCATCACGTAAAACGACCCATTAAGTATAGCCACGCAGTATGTTATCTCACAAGGATGTTGTAAGAATGGAGCCCAACTGCCAGGGCCGACCGGCTGTATGAGTGACGTCAAGGTGCTTAAACTTTCTATGCCTTATTTCCTCTTCTATACAGTGGGGATAGTTACAGTACCTCCCTTACAGGGTTACTAGGAGGATTAAATGACCTAACAATGGCCCGTAGCAAATAGACAACTACTTTGTGAATTAAAAAAAAACAAAAACAAAAAAAAACACTGTATTTCTTTCTAGGACCAGCTTAAGATAAAGTCAATTCTACCAAGATTAACCTGAACCTGCTATTTTTAATTTCTTCTGAATTGATGTTTATGGTATACAGGGCAGAATCTTATAAATTCTCTATCCTTGAGACCCCCTAGTGAAGTTTACCTCAATAACTGTGCTCAAAATGGCTCTAGCTCTTTCATCTCACCATGCACTCAATGATTGTTTGTTGAAAGCTTACTAGGTACACTGACCTGAGGGATGAGTACGAAGTGATAAAGACAGACATTCTGGGACTTCCCTGGTGGTCTAGTGGTAAAAAATCTGCCTTCCAATGCAGGGGACACCAGTTCCATCACTGGTCAGGGAACTAAGATCCCACATGCCTCGGGCAACTAAGCTTGCGAGCCACAACTACTGAACTCTCGCGCCTCAACTAGAGCCCGAGTGCTCTGGAACCTGTGTGCCACAACTAGAGAGGAGAAAACACGCACGCCACAACTACAGAGAAGCCCACGCGCCACAACGAAAAGCCCACACACTGCAACGAAAGATCCTGCATGCCACAACTAAGACCTGACACAGCCAAAAAGAATTTTTTTTTTTAAAAAAGAAAAGAGACATTCCTTGCCTTCAAGGGGTCAAGTCTAGTGAAACTGCTTCTTCATCTCTTCTTATACAAAATTGATATTTGCAATACCAAAGGAGCTTTTATAATAATTATTATATTTGTATTACACAGATGAGGAAACTGTACCAAAAAAAGTGACTTTCTCAACTTCACAAATCTGTCTAGAAGTTGTGGGCAAAGTACAGGTGCGATGGCAGCAGGGCGCGTGTGTGCTTTACACAGCCAGGCTTCCTCCCTGAAGCGAGAACTTGCCATGAGTAGTGCTGGTAGTGAGAATACTGGACACGGAAGACACCGGAGAAGACTGACGTCAACAAATGAACAGCGACAACACATAATTAATCTTAAACGAATGTGCGTTCACTGAAGAACCAAAACAGGAGGTGTATTGCACTGATTGCTGCTTCATTCAAACAGCGGGATACAGCATTTATGAACACATGCTATAGTCAATATTAATTGATAGATAATTACATAGTATCTCATGCATTACTCACCACAACCTTATGAGGTTGAAATTATTACCCGTTTTCCCTGGGAGGTTAAGTCACTTGCCCAAGACCTTACAGCTAGGTGGCTGAGTTCCATGACATGACCATATTTCATCAAAATAATTAGTTAATACCCATACACACAGCAGCATCAAGTAAGTACAAATATGCAGTCTCCATATTGCATGTTGCGTATTTCTAGCTACAGAAAAAGTTAAACATGACGGTTAGCCAGTGTAAACTGCATTAATCTCATCTATTTCTTGAGTCCCACATATTTTGTACTGCCGTCACCCATGGGGGGGGTCCTCTGTCATTAAGGCTATCATGACACGTATGGGAATACACAGACTATTCAAGGATCTGGACGTCTTTAAAGACGGCATCAAGCAATAACTAGCCGCACAGTAGCCTAACAGATTGGCTCATCTGGACTCTGAGATCCCAGAATGCTTCCTTTTTTCCCCCTATCATAATCATGTTGAAATTTGTCTCAGAGATTACACAAAGAGAAATGGAAAACAGCATCTGAACCAGGAAAGGAACCTCAAAACAGCTGCTAGCCACTGAGCAGCTGTCGAACAAGGACCTGAGAGTATTGTTTGTCTCTCCGCCACCACCAGATGCCATTCCTTTAAATAGGAAGCAACATGGGAGAAGTTGAGGGTATGACAAGTGTCTTAGTAGTTGGACAAACCGCATCACGGCTGTGCATCTCAGAGAAAGGGAGGAAAATCCCACCAAGTGTCCTGACGTGCACTTTATCATGGTTCTCTCTCCATTTTCGTGCAAAGGCTGACAGCTATCTTTGGAACAGAGGGCAATAAGGTAGATACTAATCTGATTTATATCCTAAAAAGAGGGGCATAGGCTCCTTTTTTCATTCAACCTGCACCCAAGCAGCTAGTGTTGTAATGAAGCTAATCACAGAAAACGAGTTTGGCTTTGTGGGCGGTTGCTAATTCGTTAGACCGCAAATTTTCCATAAAGAGTTATTTACATCTCACAAACCACTAGGTTCACACCTGGGGTGGGCAACACCTGGCAGTGTTCTTAATGAGTTCACCACTGCTCCCGAAGAAAAAGCTGACATTAAGAACTGTAATGTTACATTTATTGCGAGAAAAGTACAAACATAAATGCGGTGGATTAGTAAAGGTCACTGCAATCTAACTCCTTTTGGTGCTAATGGAGCCTGACAGTATTTGCATGCCAGGAAGGAGAGGGAGAAAAAGCCTCCTGTGATAACGAGATCTTTCATGGCACTGCCTGATTGCATAAAGGCACCTGCTTAGGTGATTGTGCCCTCAACGATGCTTTTGGCATTTTCCAAAATGGCACCTGAGTTTCTGTCACACTCTATCCAGTCTGTCACTAAATTTTACTGATGATTTTCTCCTTATTTCTCAAGTCAGTCTCTTAATTTCCCTGTCCCGGTCTGCCAGATTCCTGGCCTGACCTGACTGAATAATTACTGCAACTGCATCCAAGAGAGTGAAGTAAAGAAGAAAAAGTGACTGACTTTGCATATGATGTTGTGACTAATCCTGAAACCCACGAATAATTATTGAATGCCGGTGAGGTACCCAGCCCAGGGCTTGCTGCCAAGGGAGCGGGCAGTTACTACTCCCCAAGAGCTGGAGACTTAATTAAGGACACAAAAAAACCAAACAGTAGTGATGAGGAAGGGCAGCGCCTGGTAGGTACGAAACGAGTCGCTTAGATCATACGTGACAGGTGAATTCAGAGGATGGCGAGGTCATCGCTGAGTTTTTAGTTGACGCTTGAATTTCTTAAATGTCTTAGTCCTCAATCTCACAGTTCTTGTTCCAATAAAGCAAAGCTCCCTGACATTTCCACAATCAAGTCGTTCTCTCGCGCATCCTGGGATAACACACGCTGCATGCCATACACCACTTCTTCACCTTCGCCATCAGTATCTTTAATCTGCCTCTCATCTGTGGAGATGCTTATTCTTCCTTACCCGGTTACAGTCCTTTGAATTCACTCCAGGAACACCGTGTGTTTTATGTTGTTTCCATCCTCTATACTCACATCTGTCTCTATAGAGCTCTTACACTTCTGCATTGCTTTTATTAATTTAACAATGATAAGCATGCAGGGGCTGGGTCCGTGCATCCTTCTTTGTGCACGAAGCTGGGACAGCCCTGTGCACGGGAAAACCTTATTGAAGCCTTCCCCAAAGCACCTAACACAGCCGTTCCCCCTTCCCGTGTGGCGCACGCGTGCTCAGCATCGTTGGTGGCCTCAACCCTGACTCAGTAGGCTAACGGGTGAACGAGTGCCCGTGTGCACGTGAAGCCGGGTTTTGCAGGAAAGCTTCCTTCACCACGTCTACAGGGCTATTTCTATTCCTCCACAGCCTCTTTAGTGGAGCCATGTGTCCTCCGGCAAAATATGTCTGGACAAAAGGTCCTCTGAGAATAACCCACATCAACATGCCCGTTGAGGGTTTCACACTTTGTCCTCAGGAATTCCTATACCTTTGATCTGATGATGGAGGCAGCAGCTCTTCCTCACTGCGCCCTCTGTGTTAGGCCACCAGCCCCAGCCTCTCGCGTTGGGACGAGATTAGTGGATTAGTAGACGTATGTCAAGTTCTCAGAGGGGTCTTCCTTCAAGCCCCTCCCAACCCCTTCCATTCCTGCTGAGCAAGCCGGACTCAATTACAGCTACATCTCTCTCCAGGGCAATCTGCACTTGCTCTGTCCCATGTCTTTGGTATCTGATATATCGTTGGTGTCTAAATTGAAATGCCCAGTCTAGCATCCTGGTACCCTAGTGCATTAAAATGCAAATTCGTTTAAGCATCATTCTGAAAGCAGCAGGGAGCCACTGAGAAAAGTTAAGCAAGAGTATAACGATCAGATGTGGATGGAGATAAGGCTATTGGATGGTTTTACTACAAATACTGGATGAGTTTTGAAAAATGTTAAATGCACATAATATTATATGTATAAATCATATGGACGATTTTGGGGGCGTGGGTACACACCTTATACAGACTAGATCAGTAACTTAGCTCCTCCTTCTTCTGGGATGCAAGAGAGAACTGGATGACATACCTGAAATCCCAATGGTTGCCCAGAGTTGATCCATCTAACCTGTAAGAACCCACTTCTCTTACTCATCATTCCATGCCTTTCCTCATAAAAGTTCAACAGAATGAGTGACAATTCCAAATTAAAAGCCTCCTTAGGAAACTGTAGTCCTATGCTACAAGCCTGAACTCCTTCTCTAATAGAACTGCAGTTTACTTGTTCTTTCTTTCTTATTTTATTTATTTATTTACTTTTGGCAGCGTGGGGTCTTCGTTGCTGCACGCTGGCTCTATCTAGTTGCGGTGAGCGGGGACTACTCTTTGTTGCAGTGTGTGGGCTTCTCGTTACGGCGGCTTCTCTTGGTACGGAGCATAGGCTCTAGGCGCGCAGGCTTCAGTAGTTGTGGCATGCGGGCTCAGCAGCTGTGGCTTGAGGGCTCTAGAGCACAGGTTCAGTAGTCGCGGCGCACGGGCTTAGTTGCTCCGCGGCATGTGGGATCTTCCCGGACCAGGGCTCAAACGCATGTCCCCTGCATCGGCAGGCGGATTCTTAACCACTGCGCCACCAGGGAAGTCCCCTATTTGTTCTTTAAGTTTCTCGTTCGTCCTACCTAGTTACACGGGGATCTTTCTCGTCCTTTTAGGTGTCTGAGGTTCTCTTCTAGTGTTCATCCAGTGCTAACTAAAAATAGAGCTACGATATGATTCAGCAATCCCACTCTGGGACATACATCTGGAGAAAACCATAATTCGAAAAGATGCATGCACACCTATATTAATAGCAGCACTATTTACAATAGCCAAGACGTGGAAATAACCTAAATGTCCATCAGCAGATGAATGAAGAAGATGTGTTACATATACAATGGAATATTACTCAGCCATAAAAAGGAACAAAATAATGCCATTTGCAGTGACACGGATGGACCTAGAGACTGTGACACTGAGCGAAGGAAATCAGACAGAGAAAGAAAAATATCATGATATTGCTTTCATGTGGAATCTAAAAAGATGGTACAAATAAACCTATTGACAATACAGAAATAGAGTCATAGATGTAGAAAACAAACTTATGGTTACCAAGGGGGAAAGATGGGGAAAGGGATAAACTGGGAGAGTGGGATTGACATATGCACATTACTATATATACAATAGATCACTAATAAGAACCTGCTGTAGAGCACAGGGAACGCTACTCAGTACTCTGCAATGACGTGTATGGGAACAGAATCTAAAAAACAGTGGGTATATGTATATGCATAACTGATTCGCTTTGCTGTACAGCAGAAACTAATACAACATGGTAAGTCAAGCGTACTCCAATGAAAATTAAGTTTTAAAAAGTGCAGTTTGAAGTTTGGATTTGAGCATAAAGGATTTACACATAATTTCCTTAAAGTCATAAAATCTCAGGATGTAACAAGTCAAAGTTTGGCAACTACTGATTTGGAATTCAGGATTAAGAGACATTATGTTTGTGTGTTCGGTAGTATGCATGGAAGCCACCAGCACTGAATAAATAGCATTAGCTCCAACAACTCAACAATTCATACAACCTGCTTCAAAGTTTACATATTTTGCCATAATTGGTTTACAGAATGTATGAGGCTAACTCATTCTTTTGATAACTTTTTTCAAGCCATTATAGAATAACTGTAACCACTGGGCATTAATTTGTAACAAGGTACCTATAGTCATCTATTTATCATTTATAACATGGATAGCAAAAGCATTACCAAACATTTATTAAGCATTTATAAATAATCTTGTCCTACTTCTAGCATGTATTATAAATATATTATTAATTCTTTCTAAATTATTGATAAGAAATCCTTGAAACTGAATATGAGGGTAACATTCATTATGTAAATGACATTTTGTCATCCTTGAAATCCCCGTCCTAGGCTAAGTATATGTCCATCAGTGGAAGCCACAGGCAGAGGTGAGGAAATGATATTTCTCATTATTATATGTGGAAACATATAATATTTAAGTTAGCACTTCACAAGGATGATGCATTTAATATAAATTTCATTAAACCTGACTTCTAAGATTTCAAACCAGATTTCAAAGCGAAAATTCTATCACTTGATCAGGTGCTTTGATGGGTAATTGGGTTCTCTATGATCACTGTGTAATACTGAACAGAGACACAGGTTAATAAACTGCATCTTTCATCTGTTTTGCTTATTTGCAACATATGCCATATACCCACCCAAGAGAAAACGTTCATTGCACTAAGACGGTATAATGATGCATGTTAAATCTTCCAAGCCAAGTGAATATTACTAGAACATAAAAGAGGCGATACACTTTTAGGACATTTCTTGAACTACGTAAGATACTTGGGGGAACTGACCCAGTATTTCTCCTCTTAGGCTATAGAGTAAGTATCACAATAGCCCCATGAAAAAACTGTCACACCTACTTAGATCTAAGTTGGTATGCTCCATTAGAAGGGGAAATTGGCAACTTGTGCTTCTCCAAACACAAGAGTCATGGGAACTGGAGTTAAAATAGTAGTTGAGTTCTAGGATGACTTTCATGGTTTCTGACCACTTGAGGCACTCTTAGACTACTTTTCCCTGCCTGGTTCCCACTTCATGGATTCCCAGAGAGTCATCCAGAGATCGAGGGCCAGGCGAAATCTCTGTACTACCCAGAAACACAAGAAAAATCAAGTCAGTGCCCTCAAGATTTTAGAACCTTATGTTGAAGATTTATATCAGAGCAAAACCAATTATCTGATTCAAGGTTCATTTTTAAGAGAAAGCATTTATTTTCATGCCTTTCATAACCCACACTGCTTCTGGAAATTTTATAATTTGTTTCCTAGTTGCTGATTTAACTCCGTAAGTACACTTTACCTCCTTAGCGTTGGTATATTATTGTCTTCACCCACGTTACAGAGAAGTTGGGAGAAGAGTACGTAGAATGATCCAAAGTGTTTGGAGCTAACATGATTAAAGAAACTAAGACCACAAAAAGTCACCATCTAACACTGAGACTAAACAGTACTCACTATGCAATTGTTTTAGAAAACTTTAGAAATTTAACTCCCTGAAAATATGACTGCACAAAAGTTAAGTAGATTTCTGCTTCCAGGTTGAAGATCTTAAAGTATTCTTTAACGTGCTATCATGGTGGTGTTGCTGCTTAGTTTTTACCTGATTTCACCAAGACTTTATGGTTTTTGTAAATGTGGGGTAAGGCTCACAGAGCCGATGAAGTGCCAAGTCCAGCCCTCTTTCCTCCACTCCACACACATGCAATCAGCCACTTCTCAGTATCATCCCTGCTTGAATAGTGGGTGGTATTTGATGAGTACATTCATATCACACAAAGAAAGAAGCATACAGATGGCCAAAAAGCACATGAAAAGATGCTCAACATTGCTAATTATTAGAAAAATGCACATCAAAACTACAATGAAGTATCATTTCACACCGGTCAGAATGGCCATCATTAAAACGTTTATAAACAATAAATGCTGGAGAGGGTGTGGAGAAAAGGGAACCCTCCTACACTGCTGGTGGGAATGTAAATTGATACAGCCACTATGGAGAACAGTATGGAGGTTCCTTAAAAAACTAAAAATGCAACTACCATATGACCCAGCAATCCCACTCCTAGGCATATAACTGGAGGAAACGCTAATTTGAAAAGATACACACACCCCAAAGTTTACTGCAGCACAATTCACAATAGCCAAGGCATGGAAGCAACCTAAGTGTCCATCAACAGATGAATGGATAAAGGAGACGTGGTACATATAAACAATGAAGTACTACTCAGCCATAAAAAAGAACGAAATAACGCCATTTGCAGCAACATGAATGGACCTAGAGATGATCATACTAAGTGAAGTCAGAAAGAGAAAGACAAACACCATATGATATCACTTATATGTCGAATCTAAAAAATGATACAAAAGATCTTATTTAGAAAACAGGAACAGACTCACAGACTTAGAAAACAAGCTTATAGTTACCAGAAAGGAAAGGTGGCAGGGGATAAATTAGGAGGTTGGGATTAACTACACACACTACTATATATAAACTAGATAATCAACAAGGACCTACTGTATAGCACAGGGGACTCTACTCAATACTCTGTCATAACCTATATAGGAAAAGAATCTGAATAAGAATAGATATATGTACATGTATAACTTAATCACTTTGCTGCATACCTGAAACTAACACAACATTGTAAATCAGCTAGACTCCAATATAAAATAAAACTTTTAAAAAAGAAAGAAAAACATCAAAGCTAAAAAAAAAAGGAAGGAAGCAAACACTCCTATGTGTAGTTCACCAATATGTACAGTACGTGCGCTGTCACTCTGGCTACTGTCCCTTGTCTTTACTAAGGTTACATTTAAGCCACGTTGGGAGGGAACTATCTCAACCTGACCACCAGTGAGTAATCAGTGCAATCAGTCCAGACGGACCAAGGATGAATCAGACATAGTCTTCCATTGAGAAGCCACCTTCTGCTTTGCAGACAATTTACACAGAGGATGCAAGAAGCCTCGGTTCTAGCCCTGGGGGTGTTGGCCCAGTCACCTAAACTCACTGAGGCTGGACTGCATCCTCTGTACGACACGGCTACCCCAAACACACGTCCCAACGTAGAACACACATGGTCTTCAAGATACGCAATTGAACTTCCCTTTCCTGTCCTTTGAAAGCAAACACGAGTAAAGCTAAATTAAGATAAATTTGGAAAACTCAAGACCAGGAGTAAGGGAGGTGGGAGGAGACCAGACAAGCTCACGCTGATAATACGAGACATTGAAGAAGATGGCGAAGTTGAGACAGAAGTGAACACCTTAGTGTTTTGCACCCAGGGTAGATATGTTTTGGGAAACCAGACCTGGAAGATACCGTGTAGTGTTTGCTTTCTTATTCTGGGCCGTGGCCACATCGGCAAGTAGATCGGGACTGTCCTGAGTGGGTTCCTTCCGCTTCACCATTACCAGTAATGTCACCCCCCGGACCTCTGCACACCCCGTCCTCTTGGTCACCTGCTCCCATTTAGCTCTGCTTTCTCACTGAGTCATGAGGTCCTAGAGATTTAACTCTCCTTGAAGTCCCAGCAAAACGTTTCCATCCGTGTCCCCAACTCTTAGCCACCAATTAAGTTGATAAATAAATATAAGACACCAACCCTGCTTGGGTAGTAATAACTCCTTACTAGACACTTCTTTATTTAAGGGGCAAAGCCTTCAGCCAGGGGGAAGGAAAAAAAAAAGACTCTTTAGAGCCAAAATTTTATGTCTTAAAACAGGAACTTCACCTACTGTTTGGAAGTTCGTGAGATGGTAAGTTAGAACTCAGCAAAAGGGACAGTTATTTTATATTTTAAATAGCTGGTCATTATGCATTTGATATAGTACCTTACTCACTGGGCCTGCAGTCCGTGTTGACCTGAAGTTCTCAGCCTTGTGGGGAGCAACACCGCTGTACTAGTGATGCTTTAACAGTGTCGTGTGCAAAGAAAGAAATACTTTGATTTTGCTATTCTGAAAAAGAATGTGTCTATGCACAAACTGGAATTGACTCTGATCGTGACATTATAAAATGACAGCCTTGTTTCAAGTGATGTGCTACTTTCACTTCACTGGATTGCCGTACCACATCCTCGAGGCTGAAGATATGGTACCAGAGACACATGGATGTCAACTGCATTTCAACCCCAAGCTTCACAATTACTATACACGATCCTCCATACCTGAGCGTGGCAGGCAGCCACTGATTCTTCAGAAACTTTTGGAAAAGTGTTTGGAAATTTATGCATCAACACTTTTCTCAAACATCCTTACAAATCTCAGACTCACTGCATTGTCCATCCCCAATTTTCTACATGAAGGGACTGCAGTAAGTTTTCTCTCAGTATCCGAACTGTACTTGTTTTATATGACAGTGAATATACCTGTATTATTCTTCCTTGAAAAGTCCGGAAAATTCAAGATAGTTCAAAAGATAACTTTAGAGCTGTGAAACCCTGCAGCGAACTGCGAAAAATCAAAGCTACTCAAAGCTAAGTTGTAGTGTTTCCTTATTTCCGAGCCAGAGAAAATAAAGAAAATTTTCATGTCAGTCAACTTTGCACTGCATTATTGTCTTCACAAACTGGTCTTTGTATTGCTTGATATGGAGTAACTGATATGTACAATAGTCTCAATAACGTTATAAGAGCAAGCATATGTTGATAGAAATGTTTTCAATTCTAGTTCCATAAAATTAGTACATTTTTCTTTAGGTTGTACGATAAAGATCAATCTTCGTATCTTACAAGGATAATACAGCCTTGAAATGAGCCAGAACAGGTAAAAAAGTAAAGGAAGTGCACTTCTTAAGTACATGACAGGAGACCAATAATATTAATTAATTTGGGGGAGAATGCAGCCAGATTATACTTATGGACGATTTAAATCTTTTACAGGCTAGCGAAGAGATGGCAAAGGTCATCCAATCAATATAGGTAAATAATGAAACTCTTTAGAAAAAGTCAAAATGTGACAAGTGAGAGGGTGGTCATATCATTCCACTGGGGGAAATCTAAATATTGAACAGTCAATTGTTTGGGCATTAAATTAAAATGTCTTGAGTCATGAGAGATGAAGAGGAAAGAAAATCTATGTGTTCCTCTAGGTTGCATGCTAGGATTCCCCAGGACCTAGATTGTTCTCTAGGGATAAATTATACATTCTGGTTTGTCTCCTGTCTCTGTCATACCGTTACAAGCCCAGTAAGAACGTCACCAAAAAGGAAGAGCTCTGGTTACATAGCCAATCTCCCGTCTTCCCAGGAAGAGTGGTTGTAAAACACAAAACAGGGGGCTGTCACAGACTCTTACCCTTCCGAGATGTGCCTGCCCTTCCATGCCTGGCATAATGCCTGGAGCACGAGTTTAATCACGAATATTATTGTCCACAGGGATCCAAAAGATGTTCTGATACAATCCATCTCAAAAGTAATCGGATAAAGACAATGAAAACAGGTCAGGATAAAGGTTAGCGAAAGAGCATGAATTTCAGAGCCCATCTGAAGTTTTTTTCCTGTTCTGCCACCAGGGGGCACTGTGAGCACAAATAAAGCCACGCACCCCGGGAGACCTACCAGAAATGCACACCTAAAAGGAATCTGTGACACCCCTTTCCCTCCTTTATTATCATTCCCACCTGTTGGAGAAAAACAAAACAAAAAAACAAAAACAAAACCAAAGAATAAAAAAACCAAGGAAAAGAACCCTGTAAGATAAAAAACGAAATCTGAGAATTTATAGCCCTAGAAGACTAATGTTTTGAAGAGGACCAACAAGGAAGAGCTTTTCTAGGGTTGACGGGTTTTTTGTTGTTGTTTATTTTTTGTTTCTTTTTTTTACATACTCTTACATCACGTTATTATGAAACTATGGTAGCCTAGCAGTGTTGACCCATATGTAGTCCTAAAAATACTCTCATCAACCCCCCAAAACATGACATGCTAGCTTTCGTCTACTGTCTTTCCCTATACTTTCTTCCCTACAATGGGTGCTTTTATTCTGAGACAGAGCATTTCCCAGACCTCACAGAACAGGATGGTGTGAGGCATGGCCCACGGTGCTGACAAGTCCTGGTTGAGACTGAGGAAAGCGTGGTAGATGTGCAGTCCTTCCTCTATAAGAAGCTGCAAACGTTAGTTCCTTTTCTATCCCCTGCAAGTGGAGGAACTGAGAGTGGTTATATCAGGTTTTCTCTAGACCAGCTTCTCTAGAAAGGAGCAGAGTTAAGAATGAACAGGAAGCCGAATAAATAAGAACGTTTAGATTTCACACGTGCAAAAGACGTTTAGTCAGATGTAAACCTCTTTGGGCCTGAATTCGATTTTACTTTAGTGCAAGAAAAGTGATGAGAAGCAGGAAATAATTTTATTGATTTTTTTTTTTTTTTTTTTTAACCCTGTGAATGGCAGATACTGTGTTTTGTATGTCAAAGAAGATGATAAAGACAGCCTGGAACATGAAAGTCTTCATGAAATATATGAAATGGGATATTACAAGGTTCTCTACGTAACAATCCAAGAGACCAAATCAGCTGTTGAGAAATTAGGATATTTCTAGGAAAGACTGTATAATAATCTACATAAATTATTCAAAACCAGGGCTTCCCTGGTGGCGCAGTGGTCGGGAGTCCGCCTGCCGATGCAGGGGACACGGGTTCGTGCCCCGGTCCAGGAAGATCCCCCATGCCGCGGAGCAGCTGGGCCCGTGAGCCATGGCCGCTGAGCCTGCGCGTCCGGAGCCTGTGCTCCGCAACGGGAGAGGCCACAACAGTAAGAGGCCCGCGTAACAAAAAAAAAAAAAAAAAAAAAATTCAAAACCATACAAAAAGTATAACTTTTTGTTATGCATGCCTCTAAACATAATTATTTATAGAAAGTCTAATGTAGGAAATATATCACATGAATACATTAAGTAACTCCAGCAATGAGGCCCTTGATAATGTTCTAAGATTTGAATCGTGCCCATTTTCCCTTTAAAAATTTTTTTGAGACAGATTTAAGCTTTATTTTTGTTTAGAATGAATTTTCAAAACACTGCCATCACTCATTTTTTTCATTTTTCATATCCTCATAGAAACATTTTCATACTGAACGTTTTAAATTAAAAATAGTTGCACGGTAACTTGTACTACTGTGTTGAAAACATAATCAAGTGTTTTCTTTGAAAATAAAAGCAAACAAGCAGAATTTTCAGAGTTTGATACTCAAAGTAAATCATTTAGCACAGATATGCCTGTCCTTTGAATAAGGACAGCGAATGTCAGGACGCATGAGGGGCTTAGAAACGTCAACACTGCAGCCTGAAGCCCTCCTGGCTGGGAGGAGACCATGCACAACCATAAGTCCGTGACTACGCTGCCACCTAGTGGTGTCGAGGACCAGACTTCTAATAAAGATGGATATTTCCTTTGTAAGAGTAAGAATTTTACACCAGATGGCTGAAAAGGCCTAATAAGAACCTCTATTTCTCTTCTACGTATTCCTTTGCCAAAGCTTTATGATTCTCATTGATAAAAACCTCAAGTGTCTGCAGAAAAGCTCTGCAAACTCAGCATAAATATCCACAAGCTTCAAGCGTCTTCGAATAAAAATGTTGTTACTTCTTATTGCTTTAAAGCAGTCTCTCTTTTATAAAGTCAGCTTCGGATTGAAATTAGATGATAATGTTTGAAGGGTACAAGGCATTCATTCCACTCCATACACATCTCCTTTTTCCTCCCACGAAGACCCTGTGCCGCAAAGCCCATTTACAGGTACCTAATGTAATCCCTAACTTTCTCGATGTGGCAGTAAGACCACGGAAGTAAAGGCGGGCAGAGATGGACTAGGGTCCAAGTCTCTTACTTCCAGGTAACCCAATTCTCCCTCCTACGTCATTCTAGTCTCTCTGTACAAGTCTAATGTATTTTACAGTTTTCTGGGTTTTGTTTTAAGGCATGGATGACAGCCTCAACAGTCCGAAATTAAATTCTGCAGCTTATAGTATTTCCAAGTACTTGGAAACTGTAGCATTCATTATTACACTACACTATTTTAATAAATATAAAAGCAATGTGTATTCACTTTAAGGTCATGACATCTATGAAGTAAAGGGTTTTCACAGCAATGAGCAAATAGTTAAATACCACACATGGAAGCAAAACAGCCATTTGCCCACCTGGGTTGCTCAGTGCCGTAATTACTTATATTGCAACTTGTTTCAGACCCCTGAAGACAGGGCTATCTAAAAATCCCCAGGCAATTAAGGACAAAGCGTGTTCAAACATGAACAGCTCTTGAAGAAATAAACTGAAAGACCAGGTTTTATCTATAACGTTATTAGGTAGATCAATCACTGGAAAGAATAAACCGGAGGGGGGGGGGCGGGAGGAACAAAATAAAGTGCAAACTAAGATTAGTCCTGTAAAAATCTCCCTGGAGAATATGCAGTTTTCCCCACGAAATCGATATCAGTTCAATTGAAGATAAATTACAAGAGAAATCAAAAGCGGACATTTCATGCGCAAGTAATGATAGTATTGTTTCCTTCGTTACAGAGTAAGGTCTGATCACAAAGCAGTGGGGAGGGGGACACTTTATATTTGTTCCCTATTTTCTCACTCAATAACACGACTTTTGGAGACATTGATGTCAGAATGCCTTGTTGGCACTGCATTGAGTTTTTGTCTTTTTTAATAAATCTCTTAAGTTTTCCCTAGCTAAAAAGAAACTGTTGTTTTGATATGTTCTATTTTCTCCAGTAGAAGTACTCAGATCATACATTATTCATGTTGAACATTCACAGAACCTTTAAAGATTGTCAGTGGATGTCTAAAGAAAAATATTAAAAAAATTTTTTAAATTCTATTTCCTCTTCATTGTAAAAGATATTAAAAATCATCACACCAGGTATCCATAACTCTACCTACCATGCAATGAAATGGGCTCTATGCACAAGTACATAAAATAACACACCTACGTAATAAATCCACCGCTTGTGACAGGAACCAGTCCAGAAATGAATCAAAAAGAGATTTAGGTGATAAAAGATTTCAATATGCAGAGATGATGATAAAACCACATTTTCGTGTACGATACCAGCATTAATAGGTCTTTGAAACTATTTCTTTCATAGACATTGTTTGATATTGTTATTGATACAGACATTTAAATGCTTTCTTCTGAATGGGTATTTTTAACACAGTATTCCCAGGCATTGAATGCGAAAGTCCACCAAGCAAATTTTGACCTGAGCAGTGAAAAACACTATATATAGTTTGGTTGCATGTGTTTTTCAATTATCAAGAACAAACAAAAATTTTAGAAGTGAGAACTCATGTCGAGAAAACTTGAAGTATCTCTGGAGATGTCACAATTAATTGATTTTCCCCTATTTTCTTCTAATATATGTGAATTAAGTAAAATCACAGAAATATATAAAGTTAGTCCTAGAAGTGGCCTCAGAGTCTGTTTAATAATCGTTTAATGTATAAATGAAAAAAGGGAGGCATGGGGAACATTTACAGTAACATTTCTGCAAACATTCACAAATGCCGAGATTTTTCCCTTGGCTTCAAAGTCTGGGATAAATGCTGCATCTGGGTTGACTATGAGCTTGTAAAAGAAAGTCAAGATATAAATTTTCTAAAACAATTTCTGAATTCTCTAGTGTTGGAGATTAGTCTGTTCAATGTTGCTAGAAGGCAATAGATACGGATTTGAGAGGACTCATCTCATCTATGCAAATGAAAAATTTTTTTTTTTTGAGAACATGGACTAACTCTTAGAGCCTCCTGAATGGAGAGCAGAACATACAAGCACAGAGCTGGGTTGAGAGAAAAGTGGGTCACGTATGACTAGGACGGGACTTGGGATGTTAAATCTAATCAAAGTGATCCTGGTCTTTTCAGAGAATGAATGGATGCCCCAAAAGATGGTGCACTGAAGAGATTTAAGGCCATGTCACCCTTCTTAGTGAGGAGGGTGACCCACAGCTGAGAACCAATATGCTTTGATAGGTGAGAACAAGTAGACGTGTTTTGAATAGAATACTGATTAATATGAACTTTCTATCATCTGCACGATCACGTGATTTAAGTAATTAGATGCTAAATCCTTTTTACAATCTATACATACCATTAGGTCATTGTTTTACATACATTAGTATGTAATGTACTAATTACATACTAATGTAGATAGTAGGTAGGATAGACAGATAATACAGTTATGTATTAGGTAGGATATGTATGTAGATAGGATAGACAGATAATACAGTTATGTATTAGGTAGGATATGTATGTAGATAGGATAGACAGATAATACAGTTATGTATTAGGTAGGATATGTATGTAGATAGGATAGACAGATAATACAGTTATGTATTAGGTAGGATATGTATGTAGATAGGATAGACAGATAATACAGTTGAGGAATACAGTCTTACAATTAGCAAGTGAAAGCCATAAAAGTGAAACAAAAAAGACAGAGATTTATGTAGAGGATCCAGGTATACGCAAAAGAAGAAGAGCACAGAATAACTAGTGGTGTTTCTGGGGTGTTAACTTTTTTTAGATCCTTCATAGTAGGACAAGAGAAACAGCATCAACGGCGTATCTTCTTTTTGGTGAAAAGCAAAATATGGCACATTGTATAATGGAAAAATTATTAAAAATTTAAGCACTGAAAGTCATACAAATATACAGAATCAGGAAGTGGGAAATGACTTGAGGGCAACAGAGGATAATTTGCTGTTAATTCTGCAGTGTTTAACCTCTGAAGAAGGATGGGGGGGAAAAAGGTGCAACGTAAAAGAAGGAGAGGGATGGCAAATTAGCAGCACTTCAAGTCTTGCAAGAATATTGAAGCCTGATATTCACTGAACATTCCAGAAGCTGAGAACTCGAGAGCTATTGGTTACAACTTGACAAAAGCTACGTCTTTCTTTCAAACACTACATGTATCCAGCATCAGACTTCCTAAGCCTTCCAGCGGAACCCAAGAATACGTTCCTTCACCCAAATTTTTGGCTGAAATTCCTGAACTAATGAATTCCCCATAGGAGAAATCTCTAAGGAACTGCAATCTGGTTGAGACCCTCTTCAGTCGTCTGATGTGAAATGACTTTCTGAATACCCCGAGAAGATGACTGAAGCTGAGAAATCAGAAAACAGCGCCCAGATGTATGTAGAAAATCCTGGCCGTCTTCCATGGGGAAGCTGTATGGTCATCTAGGCACGTCAGTAGCAATCTTATAAAGATCATCACTTTTTCAGTCGCTCGGGAATCTGGGTTTTATCCTTACACCTTCTTTCACGAGCCTCATCCAGTCAGTTGCTGAATCTTGCCAACTGTTTCATTTGGTATCTCTAGATTCTGCCCACCCGGCACTAAGTCAACTACCTATGCTCTAGCCCCGTCTGCATCGTTCCTGGCACTGACTTCTATACCAGGCACCTAACTAGTTGTCTTGAATCACTTCTAATCTAGTCTTCACTCTTTAATCAGTCAGAAGGATTCATTTAAAACACCGATCTTCTCATTCCCCTTTTTAACCCCCTGAGATCACTTCCTTTTGCTCCTTAGCTCCAATCTCCTTTATCTGTCCTGCGAGACCTCGCCTGACTGGGCCCCTGCTAACCTCCCCACCAACACTGAAGGCCATTTTCCGCTCCCACGTCGACACTTCAAGCACGTTGGTCCTGTTTTTATTTCCTGAAACATCACAAATAGGCGTCTGTCTCGTGGATTTAGGTCATGTTTTGCTTACTCTCATGTTCTTTTCCCAAACACTGACTTCTTTCTAATTACTTCTCGCGTCAAGTTAGACATCATTTGCCCCAAAGAAGCCTTCCTTGACCCTAAAATCTACATCCGTTTCCCCAGTCATGCAGGAGACATCATTCTCTACTTCGTCATCGCCTTTGTAACCGTTCTAATCCGTATTCTTTCCTTCCTTTTAGATTCCACAGGAGAAAAGCCAAAGTTTCTGTCGTTACCTCTCCATCCCTCAACCCTTGGAGTATTTCCTGGTCCAGAGAAGGTGCTTAATAAATCGTTTTTCAAGTTACAGAAAATCATTAATACATACGTAACATACGTATCAAATGTAAAATAAAACATTTGAAAGTGATATTTATACCTTGGTCCATACCTTGGTCCTTATAAGAGAGAACAAGCCACTAAAGTACTAGGCGTTGAAGCCTAAAGCTTATGTACTTTGGAAGGATTAGCTCTCTGATATTGACCATGTATGATAATATTACAATAATTGACAATACTGACAATACATGACAGCACTGATACATGACGACATTACAGTACATGACAATGAGTCAACACTGACAGTTTCCACTCTTGCTAGATGACCTCTTATATCCATGACGACGATAATGTGCAGCCAGCTCCCAACAGAACTACAAAGCAGGGTTATGTGAGCCTCACATGTTGCAGAAGAGGATCACTAACTTACCGAGCCAATCTGGCCAATAAGCAGCCATCGGTCATCACGCATTCCATCGTCACATTCCAGTCATTACGCATTCCATCATCACATTCCAGTCATAACCTGGAACTCTGCAAGGGTGCCGGCAACTCTGTTCACACATCAAGAATGTTAACAACAGCTACAAAAACCAGACTGGCCATCTCACTGACTCTGAGGAAACTCCCTCCATTGGTGAACACTGAGCCATATGGTAAAGCAACAGAAGATCTGTCTTTTTCTTCTGGTAAGAAATTAAAGTTATTTTTCTTCTCCAGCAGGGCTGCAACTAGGGTAGGGTGAGTGAAGCACTGGCCTTAGACACAAAACTTCACACACACACACAGACACAGACACATACACACACAGAAACACAGACACACACACAGACACACAGAAACACAGACACACACACACAGACAACACACCACAGAGACACACACACACACCAACCACACACAAACACACACACAGACACACACACAGACACAGACACACACACCAACCACACACACATATACACACACACACCACAGACACACACAGACACACAGAGACACACAGACACACACAGACAACACACACAGACACACACAACACACACACACAACACACAGACACACACACACAGAGATACAGATACACACACACATAGACACACACACACACAGATAGACACACACACACATAGACACACACACACAGACACAGACACAGACACACACACACCCTCAGTGATCAGGATAAATTATATTTAATGTACAATTTTAAAATTCAAAATGAATGCAAGGATTTTTGATATTCTCTTCACAGATGTGTTCTATTTCTTTCGAAAGATATTGCCTTAAGCAACTTTTTGTCTTGATAACTGAGGTTTGTTTTCATCTTTTGCTGCCCCCTTAAATCTGTACCTCTCTCACCCCAGTCTCTGTCCTGTGCTGTAATTCCTAAAGTTGGTGAGCAGCAGATGACAGGCAGTGCTTTGTCGGAGGCCTACCGTCAACCTCCTAGAAGGCAATACTGCGCCTCCAGGTCAGGGCGCGGAAAGGAGCCCCTTTCCAGAGCCCAAGGTGGTGCATAAAACAGAATCCAACCATCCACGACTGACCTGAGCACTCGCTCGGTGCTGTAAGGTTGGCGTGAGGAGCCTCGCTCAGAATAAATCCCCGTGCACTTGGAAGTATACGAAAATCAAATGAAAGACTGCAACCGGAGGCTTCAGCTTTACACATTATTGTGAAGAAAGGGAACTCCTAAACGTTTTCTCCACGACGGCCAACACCCTGTGGACGAACTCTGTTTCATTCCATAGCGACCTCAGCCTAGCACATGAGCTATGTACTTTGCCATCTTAATAAATTCTGCTTTCCTCGAACTGTAATGCAAGCGTTTGTGTTTTTGATTGGCTTGGAGAAGCTAGACTACTTATTGTGGTGTAGCACCTTTTTTTTTTTTTAAAGGACTTCACCTTTTGCATACTTCTTTTAAAATCACCCCATTTAGTGACATCATCGACACAACATTCTTCTTCCCTGGAGATTCCAGTAGCAATTCTGGGACAGAATCTATGCATGTGGGAAAAATGAGAATACGCACATGAATTCCTCTCCACATGAAAAGAGAATCGACTTTCTAAACGAGTAACATCTATTATGCTTGTCTCGATTTCAATACGTTGTGGTGTTTCCACAGTATTAACTGCCTCGACTTGAAACTGCTATGCCACCCTGTGGAGGGAAGAATTAAATTTATCTGGAGAAGGTTCTGGCCTTTGCCCTCACTCGGCTCCTGGGGGGAGATCGCTAGCCCTGTGGGATGCTCTGCCTGGTAGGAGTGTCTTTGTTTGCGTGGAGGCTTGGGCCACAGGACAGTCCAACGATGTGATTTACAACAGGGGTTCTGGGATATGTCATAGAGGTTCCAAGCTCCAGAGGAACTGGAGACTAGAGGTATTAGCTCTAACCTTCCGGGAAGGGCTGGAGACCAAAGGTTGGCCACATATGCAATGTGATAGAACCCTAGTAAAAACTCTAGCCACCAAAGGCTTGGGTAAGTGTGGCAATTTTCTATATGTATTGTCCAAAGGAGAAAATGCCATCCTTGACTCCATGGAGATGTCTGGAAGCTCAGTGTTTAAGATCCCGCCTAGTCTCTGTCTTATGGGTCTCTTCCTTTGACTGGTGGTTACTTATATCCCTTCCCTGTAATAAATGTGACCATGCATATAATAGCTTTCAGTGAGTTCTGTGACTCTTTCCAGTGAATCATCCAATCTGACAGTGGCCGTGGGAACCCTTGAATTTGCAGCCAGCTGGTCTGAAGCGATGGTGATCCTGAGGACTCCTGAACACTGGTGTCACAAGGGACAGCAACCTAACGGGGACTGTTCCCTCTGGTGTGAGGTTTGCCTAAACTTTGCACATCCTTTCTGCAAACTCTTAGCTTTCTAACCCAGGCTCATCGGCTCCACAGTTCGGTCTTGCCTTTATTCTTGTTGTTTTCCCCTTACCCTGAATTATTTCTGACCTTTTTTCTCTTTCTCCAAATTTGTCACATCTTCAAGGAGAATGTCAAGTCCTGTGTCCTTCATGAAGCTTCTTTTCGCCAGACTACCCAAAGTACGTGCACGCTGTTTCAACTAGCAGGGCTTTTCACCTCCTAGATCGTGCTTTGTTTCTCATGTGTTGTAATGTGACCGCACTAGAATGTGAGCTTAGTGAGATGAGGGGACTTATGAATCCGTTATGCGAGCCTCCTCCCTACAGGCGTTCCATCAGCAATAATCCCTGGACTCCACATTTGTAAATGCTGATTGAAGCACGCCTCTCTCTGTCCAAAACCAGAATGTGTCTACTCAGATACGCAGTTGTTTCCAGTCAAAAACAATGTGATTAATAACAAGGTAGATTTAATAAAGGAAAATATGTCCTTGAGTCACCCTCTGTGTCCCCAGATTAGCATAACAGGTTTGTTTAAATGTTTCTTCTAAGGATTTACTATAAGCAAAGTAATGCATTCGCACTGCCTAACCAAGTTTCCTTCTATAAAATCCGCTACACATTTGCTTTGTTATAAGCACAGACAATAATCAAGAACGATGCTCCCACGGACTGACCAAGAATTGAAACAAGCCAACTCAGCTCTCAGGCTCTACCTGCCTCGCCTCGGACACTGTCCTAAGTGCTTCCTTTGGGCTGTGGTGTGTGTGTGGAAACAACTTGCTTCCCAGGAAAATCTATGAGGGAAGTGCTATTGCCATCCCCATTTTACAAACGAGGAAACCAAGCACAGAGAGTTTAAATAACTTGCCCAAGGTCAACGAGCTAGTCAAGAGTTGTGTCGGGATTCTGCCCCAGGAGGTCCGGATACATCACCTCCATTGCACTTACTACCACTTCCTGACTCCTGCACACTTGTTTAGAGCACAGCTGGACCCTGCTCACATACAATCATACAAACTTGTCAAATCTCCTGCCACATACCAATGACCCTTCCCAATGAAAGTGCGGCTAAAACTTGGAAGTATTTACTTTTCACGTGTGGAGCCATCACAGTAGGGCTTGTCGTTAATGGAAGTGAGCCTGTGCTGTCTGCTCTTCAGAACAAGTTAGTGGCTCACCCAGCGTCAGAGGAGGAAACAGAAACAAGAAACAGATGGTCTCATTTCATGTCAGTTACTCTTCTTATATGGTCTGTCGTTTAATGCTCACGTGTCATACTGCTCATAATATATTGTTAAGTGGAAAGAGGTTAAAAATGGCTTTTGTACGTATTATCCCACGTTATGATATGTAAGGGCATTTATGTATCCTCAGAGACAATATTCTTGGAAAGCGTTAACAGAGGCTGCTATTAGAAGTTCGGTGTGTTCCCAGGTTTGTTTGTTGCAGCCTTTCACTACGCCAATTTTCTACAATTAACGTAAAATAATTTTTCAAGACGTAACTTATAGTTTTCATGTTAGTCTGATTAGATGAGCCCGCATTTAGAAAAACAGAAACAATTCCAATTTAACTTGAGACCTACAAAAGCAATATTTAAAATCGTATACACATGTTATAATTTTTAGCGATCTTGCCTTTTAATAACTTGAAAATTATTCCTTACAATGATCTCCACATTTAGAGCTATGTAACGAGTGTTGTAACATCAAAGTTTTAGAAGTCTCTTTCATGCGTGTATTCAAAGAGAAAAAATCCTGTAGATGAGGCCACTGATGTACAATACTCTTTAGACAGGCCAGTCAACATATTTGTAAACGTTTTCCATTAATCTGTCTAAAAGATGCTGCCTCGATGCTGTCTTCTTTTGCTGCCAAATTCACAAAAAGCAGCAACAGAAAGATACAAAATCTCTCTCTTCTGGAACAGATTTTTCAATCACAAAAAGAGACAGAGTTTGGTAGTTGTCAGTGTCAAACCAACCAACAATGTAAGTCACAATCATGCTTTTTCCTCCTTTAGAAGAGATATCTAATCATATACTTACACTCAAATTGAATTCATGATCAACCTCTGTTGCTCAATAAGTAGCCTCAGAGAATAAATTATAGAGCCAGGCATGTGAGCAGGTATTGATTCAAAAAAAAAAAAAAAAAGACCACCTGCTATAATTTAAAAGGTATGGGGAAAAATTTTATACCCTACATTAAAACCAGAACCAAAAATACAGTAATTCTCTTTCACAGCAGAAATCCTTTTTTATATGCAACCCTTTGCATTAAGGAAGCTCTCTCTCTCCCTAGTGTCTTTAAAATTTCCTTTCCAAAATGTGTTACGGGAGTCTGTATTATTTGCTATGCAAGAATCATTAACTTATGATCTCACTCTTCTAGGCAACAGAAGGGACCCAGTAGCCGAGGAGCACCTCAGAGCCCTTTCACAGAAAAGAAGATGCCTCTGAAGAACCATCTTCATGCACTTCAAAGTTGTGCCCAGATGGAGGGACACTCAAGGGCCCAGTGGCTCTGCGGGTGTCTAAATCTCCTGGTGATACAGTCAGTGTCAAAGTCCCCTTTGGACATGCACAGATTGGTTTCTATGATTTACTCTAAGCCCAAAGTCAGGAATTTGTTTTCCACTGAGGGCTGCTGACACATGGAAGGAAGATGGATTACAGGCTCACAGAGATATAGACACTATCGAATTCAGAGAGAAAAAGAGACCAAGTTGAACAGGCAGGCACAGGGAGAGGAAACAGAAACTGATACCCAGGGCAGAGGGTGTGAGAGGGTTTGGGTAGAGGCCCTGTCCTGTGGCCTGCTCAGTAATACTAGCCATCACCTCCTTGATGCAGCTTTGGCAATTACTGGCAGCAACACAGTTCTCATTTGAATATCTACTCCTTATTTCGTATAACAGATTGCTTGCAGCTTAAATATTTTCAACACCCTAAAATATTTGGAAAAAATCTCAGTTTCTGTCTGTGATTGCTGTTGCTTTAGGCAGCATTTACGATTTTAATTCTAAAGGAGAGAAGCCATTTAAATCAGGGAAGTACTTCTTTGTGAAGAAGGACTTTGCTGAAGAAGGACATTTCGGTCAATTCGGATTACTGCTGTTTAAAGAATGGTAGTTATAAAAATATTTGACCTCAAAAATGTTGTAAGCGGTAGCATATTAATTTTTAGTAAAATATTGTAGGAGCAGCTGGAATTTAATATGATAGACTTTTAAAAAATCTGAATAAAATATAAGTCCCCTGTTTCTTGAGCTGAGAAATTATGCATAATTCCTGATTTAATTTTGAATTATTTATGAGTTCTTACGGAATTAACTGGATTGCACATGACAAGAAAGCAACTGTTTAGAAAAAGCATGATATTTAAACACCGTTTCTATAATGATGGGAAAAGAGGAGGTCATTTATACTCAGCTGGTAGAATATATCAGCAAAAGTCCTAGGCTTTCCTTATTTTTTACATCTTGAAATTTACACTGAATATTGACTTGGAAACAGTTCCACTGGCTGGCATTTATCGTCTGTTGGTTCATATTGTCCCCTATGTTCTTACTTGTTATATCTGCATTATCTATCACGGTTACTGAAAGAAGAAACAAAAAAATTCAAATACTCTGCTACTGATAAAAACTACTATTGATAATATTTTAAAATGAATTTAATAACACCAATGAATTTTTTTTAAATATTCTGTAAATCAACTATACTTCAATAAAAATATTTCGTAGCTTTTGAAGTGTTCTCATGGACTATTTCTACCTCATTATTTCCATCTTATTGATTGGAAAGCTGTTAATTTACTCTGAAAGTTATACTTTCTTTCTTTTAAACAAAGATGTGATTTAAAAACAAAAAGCCACAGTACTTTGGGAACGCTAATTCCATGCTTGCTTTCTTTTCAAGACCCCCTCGGAAAAGAAGAAATATGACCAGACACGTGGGAACAACAAGATCTCTCTTACGAGTGGAAAAACCTTCGAACACCACACAGTACAGTCAGCTCTCTGTATCTGCAGATTCCACATCCACAGATTCAATCAATCTCGAATTGAAAGTATTAAAAAAAAAAAAAGATTACAGCAAGTTTCTAAAAGCAAAACTTGAATTTGCTGTGTGCTGGTAACTATTTACATAGCATTTATATTATATCAGGTACTCTAAGTAATCTGGAGATGATTTAAAGTACAGGCAGACCTCGGAGATGTTGTGCATTTGGTTCCAGACCACCACAATAAAGCGAGTATCTCAATAAAGTGAGTCACACAAATTTTTTTGGTTTCCCAGTGGATACAAAAGTTATGTTTACACTATACTGTAATCTATTAAGTGTGCAACAGCAGTATGTATTAAAAAACAATGTACATACCTTATTAAAAATACTGTATTGCAAAAAAATGCTAACCATCATCCTAGTGCAGAGCTGCCACAAATCTTCAAGTTGTAGCGCAATGCAATACCTATGAAGCACAATAGAGCAAAGCACGATAGAACAAGGTCTGCCTGTACACAGGAGGGCGAGTGTGGGCTATACGCAAACACTACGCCACTGCACCTAAGGGACATGAGCACAGAGTATTTTAGCGTCCTGGCGGGGTGGGAGAGGGATGGTGGTGCTGGAACCAATCCCCTGCAGATAAACGTGGGATGACTGCATTCTAACATTTAAATAGCCTTCATCAATTTATATTAAACAACATTTAAGGTCCAAGTGAAATGATTAAAATGGTTCTAATTAAGCCCATCTTGACTAATTCTTAAAATATTAAAACTAATTTTGCTCCCAATTAAAATAGAAATTGCATTCTATGATTCCTCTTCAAAACCATTTGTTCAATTTAGTACTACTTTCAAGAAACATTGACATGCTATACATAAAAAGGGTATTGAAATGGAAGAACAGTTACCATTTTGAGAGGAGAGAGGAACACTCACTGATCATGTTCTTTTATTCCCAGGAAGAAATTTTCTATTGCTTGATTTTTTTTTTTTTTTCAGAAATGATTCGTCATTTTAATTGTAATATTCAAAGGCTTAAGGTAAACAGTAAGATGAAGCAGTTCCTTTAAGAACGCTGCCTGCCTTTTCTCTTTCCCACATTAACTGGTATTCATCTCAACTAAACTGAAATTCTCTTCTGTTCCCAAATCAGCCTCAGCCTTTATTTAATTCAGTGAAGAATGGCTAACTCCTCCATCAGTCCCCATATTTGTTTGAAAAAGACTCTGCATAACAAATGAAAACAATTTTATTATGTGGGCTTTATTCGGTAGAGGCGATATTCAACTTAATGCAATTAGCGATGAGAAGAGTAATTTTCTGTTCTCTCTCTATGGTGGCTTTCTCACTAAGAGTCTTAAGCCTCAAACACCATCGCAGTAGCAATTTGGATACTTAACACCCACAGGTTTTAAGGTAGCATTCTTTCCTTTAATAATCCTCAAGTCTTAATCCAAGATCCTTTTTCTAAATGTCATAGACCTAACAGATGGCTGCACTTCACAAAAGATTCTACTTAAAAAAACTCCATAAAAAAATCAAAATTAAAAGAACATTCAGTACTTATGGATCAAATGACATCTTATTTACTGTGTGTCTATGATTGAAAATTTTAAGAAAAAGCTTAATACAGGCTTAATGAGTACTTCTTATTCAAGGCACTTTACAGAAATAAATAGCAACATTATTTTAATGAATATGTGGGGTGACATAGGTGATACTGAACAAAAGGTAAATGGGGAATACCCTGTCTGACTTTATTAAAACTTAGCTTTGAACTGGATGAAGGGTTTTTAAATGCAGAGTTGATGCTTCTTGTGATTTACATTCAAAAACAATGAGTGATAAATGACGATGATGACGTCAGACTGCCAAACACTGGAGAACTGACTTTCCACCCCTCTTCGGTTGCATTTTATAAGCTTCCTAAAGTAATAAAATGTACAAAACTTAATCAGATGACTGAACACTCTAAGATGTACCAAAATACCCAGGGCTGATTAAAGGCAAATGTTCTGTAATCATGGTTCTGCACTTGTCAGCATGAAGTCAGAACAATATGCAGAGTATATCTTGACCGGAAAACAAACACGAAAAAAAGCGCCACCGCACGCTGTGCTAGAGGATGCCCTCTGAGTGGTTATTCTGATATTTGATGTATATTCTTTATTCTTCCTTAAGCGACTTTGATTCTGTGCCGGCCAAGATACAGCCCTGAAAAAAATGCTTCAAAGCACCCAAACTCTGAAAGAATCTCCAGTGTCAAGTAGAAAATTGTGCCCAAGTGCCTTACAAGTAGTTTTGATTTCAATTCCACGGAAAAGAGTCTCAGTCTCGTTGAACTGGGAGATGTACAGCTGACTGGCCGTGCCCCTTACATTACAGGTAATCCTAATGGATAGCACTTGGTCCACTTTCAAAACACTTTTTATGTTCAAATGGATATTAAATGTCATAGAAAGATCATCTATCACAGTTAAATATTTTCCCCCAAAATTTATACAGATTCAAAAGAAATCATGAATATTACCAGGGAAATAAAGAAGATATTTAGGAAAGGATGTAAGTCAGATAATCTTCTCGCTGCGTGCTAGAAACAGGTACCCTGAATATCTTTAATTGACTCTAGAAGGATAGGATGTTGTTGAGAGAATTCAAGCAAAAAATACATTTTTACTTCCATTTACTAGAGGTTTCAAGCAAATATATCTAAGAGTCTGAATCTTTTGAAAATTATAGCTTCTCCTTTATACTTCATCGGACTTAGACATGCTTAACTTGAGACAAAACCTCATGTGAGTTTTAGGACTTGAACTCTGGACGTTGTATGCTGAAATATGTACTATTGGGTTGGCCAAACGGTTTGTTCGGATTTCCCGTAAGATGTTCCGAAAAACCCAAGTGAACTTTTTGGCCAACCCAATATAATCTGGTATCAGTTATCCGACCGTTTTAGAATACGTGAATAGATAACACAGGATCGTGCTTCTGGTTGGAATGATCGTGACAGTCTTCTTAAACCTTCACTATACCCATAAAGATGTGACCATGGTTATATAATCTGAACACTGTTACTATTAATCCCTACAAAATAGCAGGCCATATTATAAAATACACCTAACAGGTGCTTCCTCTATACTTTCTTGTGTTGTTTGGCCATAGGGTCCATGTTATAATCAGTGATACTATTAGCTGTTAATAATTTCAGTGTGGTTTAAGGCACAGTATAAGATCAAAGAACAAAAAATATCTGTTTGGAGGAAGCAGGTAGCCAGCAAAGGAAAAAAGGGAGGAAAGACATGAATCTATCTGTAAACCAGATGCAACTTGCTTTTTCTACATTAATTGTGGCCTGAGTTACTCTCTTTCTGCCCAGCTACGAATGGGAATGAAAAGGCCCCAGTGGGATATTTTTACATCTTGGTACAAGAAAGAACAAGGGGAGAATCCATGGCATAAACCAAATACCATTCGGTGTGTTGATACGTCCTTACAAGACAACCCGCATCACAAACCCTGATTTTCTCCTTAGTAATGACAGGGGAAATAAAACGGGTTCTAGTCAAACGGTTGAGGATCCATTGGTTGGTTGTTGCTTGTTCCTGAAGGGGCCAATGGCAGGGGATAAGGCAGGTACCTGTCTAAGTTTTGAGCACCTTGTGGCTGCAATATTGAAACATAATCCAAAAAAGATGAGAAAGAAAGAAACCCGGGCGTCTTTCTTGGCCCAGCAGTACCTGGAAAGTATTCGAATCTGTATTAGTAATCAACTTTGAACTGCCACTTTCAGCCTTATGTCAACTGTGCATGTCCCATCTTCCCTTCCATCCCCATCTCACACTACTATAAACTGAGGATAAGCTCTTTTGAAGATACCTTAAAATGTGCAAAGTGCTTTTAGCACTTAAGGGTTCAAACAGTTCTCAAACGTATAACAACCCCTCCCCCTATCTCAACTGACTTTTGATGATAAACAAGGTGTTATTATACTTTGCTAATAAATGTTCAAATGCCATTAATTTAATCTATGGTAGACTGTACAATAAAAATAACCATTCACAGCTATCCACTCTGAAACAAATGGTGACATCAATTTTTGCTAATTCTTAGAATTTCTTTGTAAGGAAAACAAGAGGGAATGCAAAAGAACACTTTAGGGTGATTTATTAATTCAGGTGTCTACTTTCTAAAGGAGCAAAGTCAGCCAAAAAAAAGAAAAAGGAAAAAGAAACTTTTTTGGTGCTTCTTACACATACTGATGTAAGAAAAAACTGCAGAATAATTTACAATACATAGTATGCGTGTGTTGCCGAGACGTGTGGACAGCACCTGGACATAAGTCATTTCATAATATGTTTCACACATGTTCAGGGGTCTTTTCATTGATTACTTGAAATAATCAAGTCTTTGTGGTAATCATCCTTTAACTGATAATTTACAAGTTTTAAAATAGTTTGGAAATGTTCTTTTCTAATGGCCTAGAGTATTGCTAAAGTGGGTCTAAAATAGTATTTATATTTACTATTATATATTTACATTTTATTTGGTTAAAATCCAAAGGGAAATCTTGTTTTTAATAAAAATTCCTACAACTTAGAAGTCCAAAATCTAGTCTTAATTGTATTGTTATTTAACTCTTTTATTCTACTATTCTACCTATGGAGTTTTTATTTTTTTCCAATTTCATTTTTTTCATTGCTGTGCTATGCCATTACTGACCATCTGTAACCAGAAACACTTTATCCAGTACATATCTGGGAATTTTCATCCTAAAATACAATACTCAACAACAAAAAAATTGTACGCCATCTTTCCCTGAAGGTGAATTCTTCAGAGGCTTGATGCTGCCAATCCCATGGAATCAGACATGGCCGATGGTTTACAAAGTTCTCATTAAATCTGGGTACAAAACACCGTGCAGTAATGAAAACACAAACAGTCCTATTACTGCAGCGTTTGAATCCTTCTTACCAGTGATTTAGCAACATTAATCAATGTTATAAATAACAAAATGATATAGTTGCAGTGTTTTGTTTGATCCCTATTTATTTTTAAGTAATCAAAGACTATTGTTTTAGTTTCCAGAAATCACGTATCTTTTCTAACTACTATGACATAGTTCATGTGTTCTCTAGAAACAACAAACTTCAAATGGAATTCATTAAATGAATTGCGTGCGCGCCATAAGACAACTTAAATCGGTTCTAATACATGACATATTTATCTGACGGTAACAAATACTTTATTTAGAGTCTGTCTTCACCAAACACTTATCTCTATGGCCTGAAGAGGTGTTGTGACCTCCAGGTAATAAGAGAACAGAGTATTCTTCCTGACCTACACGGCATTTTAATTGAACTGTTAACCGAATGTCATATGTGAGATTACTCTGAATTTCGCAGCTAAGGTGAAGGTATCTTATCCAAAAATTGTAGAAATTAATTCAGTCACACAGAGTTCTTTGTTTCCATACAGGTCACAATAATTCAATGGGGACTCTGCTAACTTTAAATGATACTTCTCAGAACTACATTCAAAAGGTCTTCTATGGCTGGGGTACAATTTTAGGGAATCTATTTGTTAGCACAATTCTAATATTTCTTCTTTACGATGGAACTTATTTACTCCATGAATATAACACACCGAACTGAATGATTCAGGAGAACTGAATTCTATCTTCTATTTTAGAACTTTTCAGCAACTACCCATTGTTAGTTTTAGGTATCTTAGAGAAATAAATTTCACCTTAAAACATATATCAATACTTAACTTCAGCATTCCTCTAAATCTTTTTAGACCCTGTGCCTGCTAAGAATAGGACTTGCAGTTCTTTTGAAAATGTGAATCAGAAAACTTGGAAATAAAAAATGAATTGAAAGGAAAAGCTGAAATTAACAGAATGGGTAATTTTCCAAAGCCACTCTTGCTTGGGAACAATCTGAAATCTACTAACAATAGTTGTGTCCAAAAGTCACAAGTGGCAGAGAAATTAGATAGAAGAAGATGGCAGTAGGCAAAGTTCAAGTTTTCCTCAAACACCATTTCCTTTGTGGGCCCCCAGGGAGCCCGGCTGCAGGGGGGGAGCGTCCTCGCCCTCAGGCGGAACCCACGTGGCTCCAGAAGAGAGGGCACTACAACAGGCAAAGCCCAGCGGTGGAGTCAGGCAGAATTGGGTATTCGGCCGCAAAATTACTGGTGAAAATATATCTTCACGAAGCTGATCTCGAGTTAACCTCCAGCTTCTCGTAGAGATGAGGGCGTCCCCTCAGAAGGAAAATACATATTCCTAGAACGCTGACCTTGTTCAGTAGACCTTTGCAGGTCCTCTTCTGTAACCAGCTTCAGAACCACACAAGGAAGTCAGTCTCATTGATTTAACGTCAGGCCTCACACAAGACAGCAAGTGTGGCCTCTTAGGTCCTGCAGCCTTAGACAACAAATGGGACCCCGGAGCTCAGAATCTCTTTGGCCCTGTTTTCACTGGTCAGAAATTAACATGTAAGACAACCGTCCGTGGTCAGGTGAGCAAAAGTCTTTCTTGCAACTTATCCCCAAACTGCTAGGCTTCCTCAAACCAGAAATTGACTCATGACCTTTTTAAATTATGGATTTAGAGTTTACAGTTTTATGCATACTTTAGGCCATGGTTTAAAAAAAAATCTTAAACATTATTTCTAATTTTAAATAGCATAAATTATTACATTATACAAGAATTTCCCTATTCTATTCTGATGTAAAAATTAGCAATAATTATTTGCAACTCCGGAATCCGACCAAATGGTGGCACAGGCACCATGTTTTCTTTAGATTGAGACTGAATTTCATTCCCAACAAGACTTACTTCAGCTGTTTGAGTGTGTGCTATAACATTCCTGTGCATTTATAAAGTCAAAGGAAGTGTGAAGAGGTACCGGTCTAGTGAATAGAGATAGTTGAACTTCTCTAGAGTTTTTGGTACCAAATTTCATGTTTTATTTTAATCAATGACTATCTAGTTGTCTTTACTTGAATTTTATAACAAATTTTGAATTGTATACAACACCATCTGTTCAGAATCAGCAAGAACACAATGACAGTCTTTTCTGCAGAGCGATGAACTTGAAAAATCAGTATTTTCTCTATCGCAATGATTAAAAAACTCTTAATTTTACTCAATGTTCATTCACTCATCAAATATATATTGAACACTTAAGACTGTGTCAGGAGGCATGCTAGGACTTGGGGATAAAACTGTAAAAGAAGATAGCACCTGTTGCATGGATTCAGGGAAAGACAGACAGGATACCTAATGTCAAGATTGATACACGCAAGCATCTGCAGAAGAAGAAAACAGAAAGACATACCCAAGTGGGCTTTCCCTCGAAAGTCGGCTTTTACCAGTGACCTCGACTATGGCACCTGCTCCGTGTGACAAGCTTTCAGGAACATCCTGGTAATGTGCTACTTCTTACACACGAGTTTGTTTACACTTCTCCCAGTTTACTTTCTCTATCTCGTTTTTGGCTCCCCTAGAGATGAAATTATACAGTTTACCAGCTTCGCAGAGTCACTCTCTCCATATGTTAGCACAGCGCGTTCTCACATTCAGACCCCTTCTATGATCATTTCATATGCTGAGATTTACCCCCAGGATGGTTAACCCACTCAACTGATGAGAAAACTGAGACTTAGAGAGTTTATTCTTTGCCTGAGAGCAAAGACTTCAATAAACCCAGGCATTATCACAAGTGTTTTTCCCTATGCTACACCAATTATTAAATCAGACACCATGAAATTTTAAAAATTAAGCGAAATGTACTTTCAGATAAACAGATGTATGTCCAGGGTCTGCTATGTACAAACATGGTGGCTGTAAAGAAACTGCAGTGATTTATATTTAATTAATATCAGAAACATCATTTACATAAAATATAAGCATGGCAGTATTTGTCTTGTGCAATCTTTTTTTTTTTTAATTTGTAGCTTGTCCACCAAAGTCCCCTGCTGATTTTTGTCAGCGTAGGCAGGGGCAGAACATGCCACAGTCATGCAGCTCATAAGTAAAAATGCTAGAATGTTCCTTTCTTTTCTGACGACTGACAACCAAGAGAACCAAAATGTATGCGAAAGGATGAGGGCGTCTCTGGCTCTTACCCTGCCGGTCTCAGCCTGTATTCTTCCAACGTCCTCCATCTGACTTTCTTATTAATAATTTTGGATGAACAGGCATGAGATCCACTGCCCAACGTAGTCAGTAACATCTCCAGATTTTACCATTTTCAACACGTAAATAATGAAGCATGGGGGTAGGAGTAATAATAGGTTTTAGAACCCTCGGTGTGGCTTTGGGCAAGCTATCTAAACTCTCAACTTGAGTATCCTCATTTGTGAAATGGTACTGCAAGCAACTACTTGACAAATCTTTATGTAATAAAGTAATAACACTGTACAAAGCAATTACAGAGGGTATATAATACACAACTGGCACTCAATACATGGTAGGTGAACCATTCCATAACGTCACGCCCGTTCCTTTCACCACTTGCCCAGACACTGAGCGTCTTACTTCTTGCATCACTTAAGGGGTTCTTCAAAGCTGAAAGTCATTTTGGAGCAAAGCTTATTTATGGAAGAACCACTGAAGTGGCCCCTTTAGTTATGTAGATATGAGATCACTTGACACCCCACTTGAGGAAGAGGGTTTGGTTGGTGGCCTTAGTCCAAACCAGGAGCCCAGCTGTGTAGGGAGATGAGGTTGGATCTGTGGTTGTACACCTTGGCATTTGCACAGGAGTCAGGCACTCTTCAGGGAGGAACGGATTCATAAACCAGAAACCCCTTCTCTTTGTATGAAACATACTGCACCCACTGGAGAGGTAGTAGCAGCCTGACAGAGTTTAGAACATCCTAGAAAAGGAAGGATGCAGACCGGTGTGACCAAGGATCAACAAGCAAACAGAAGATGCACCCGAAGGTTGCTTTTGGAGACACGATGGCCACCCGTTACAAGTGCCTGTGTCACCCGGCACGTCACACAGGGACACAGACCTGAGTGCATTTCAGCCAAAGCTCCGCCAGTGGTGCCCCGATGCTAGTACCTCAGGCTCGGGTGAGATGCCATCAGGGCCCTGGTGGAGAGCAGGGAAGGGGGTGCTGTTAGCAGATCCACCCAAAGTTCCAGTTTATTTTCTTTCAAATAATAGAAAACAGACCTGACCCTTTGCACTGAACGTGCAACTTGGGGGATTTAGGTGGAGGTGGGAAACTTGGAGGAGGAAGGCCCCTTCTGGTGGCTGATGTTGGTAAGTGTGATTGTTATTCAGCTGATACAATAAACAGTTACCTAATATGCTGATTGGCTATCATGTTAAACACCAGTTTTCGCTCTACTAACGCTATAACTTGTTTATGTCCGTTTGTACAACAGAAAATAGCTTATATTAGTTACTGATAGGAAATCATCAAAAATGGTTTTTCAATACTTTCAATGCTTACAGCATATCAAGAACCCTCACTACTAAACGTAGGTGATAGTTTAGCCTTGAAAAAAATCTCCATTAGGATACATATGAGCATGTTCTAATATATACGTGTATAATTATATATATATATGTGTATATATATATTATACACACATATATATCTCAGAATACAGTGGCAAATACAAATTTGTACATTTTGGACAAATTAAAAAAAATACACATGTACTTAGAATGGTAGTAGTACTGTCTTCCATTTTTCATACATGATTATGTGGAGTGTTTTTTGAGAATATAAGAGTATCTGATACTGACACAAAATCAGAAACACAGATCAATGGAACAGGATAGAAAGTCCAGAGATAAACCCACACACCTATGGTCAAGTAATCTTTGATAAAGGAAGCAAGAATATACAATGGAGAAAAGACAGTCTCTTCAGTAAGTGGTGCTGGGAAAACTGGACAGCTACATGTAAAAGAATGAAATTAGAACACTCCCTAACACCATACACAAAAATAAACTCAAAATGGATTCGAGACCTAAACGTAAGACCAGACACTATAAAACTCTTAGAGGAAAACATAGGCAGAACGCTCTACGACATACATCACAGCAAGATCCTTTTTGACCCACCCCCTAGAGAAATGGAAATAAAAGCAAAAATAAACAAATGGGACCTAATGAAACTTAAAAGATTTTGCACAGCAAAGGAAACCATAAACAAGATGAAAAGACAACCCTCAGAATGGGAGAAAATATTTGCAAATGAAGCAACTGACAAAGGATTAATCTCCAAAATATACAAGCAGCTCATGCAGCTCAGTACCAAAAAAACAAACAACCCAATCCAAAGATGGGCAGAAGACCTAAACAGACATTTCTCCGAAGAAGATATACAGACTGCCAACAAACACATGAAAGGATGCTCAACATCACTAATCATTAGAGAAATGCAAATCAAAACCACAATGATATATCATCTCACACTGGTCAGAATGGCCATCATCAAAATATCTACAAACAGTAAATGCTGGATAGGGTGTTGAGAAAAGGGAACCCTCTTGCACTGTTGGTGGGAATGTAAGTTGATACAGCCACTTTGGAGAACAGTATGTGGGTTCCTTAAAAAACTAAAAATAGAACTACCATACGACCCAGCAATTCCACTACTGGGCATATACCCTGAGAAAACCATCATTCAAAAAGAGGCACGTACCACAATGTTCACTGCAGCTCTATTTACAAAAGCCAGGGCATGGAAGCAACCTAAGTGTCCATCGACGGATGAATGGATAAAGAAGATGTGGCACATATATACAATGGAATATTACTCAACCATAAAAAGAAATGAAATTGAGTTATTTGTAGTAAGGTGGATGGACCTAGAGTCTGTCGTACAGAGTGAAGTTAAGTCAGAAAGAGAAAAACGAATACCGTATGCTAACACATATATATGGAGTCTAAAAAAAAAAAAGAGGTCATGAAGAACCTAGGGGCAGGACGGAAATAAAGACGGTCACCTACTAGAAAATGGACTTGAGGACATGGGGAGGGGGAAGGGTATGCTGGGACGAAGTGAGAGAGTGGCATGGACATATATACACTACCAAATGTAAAACAGATAGCTAGTGGGAAGCAGCCGCATGGCACAGGGAGATCAGCTCGGTGCTTTGTGACCACCTAGAGGGGTGGGATAGCAAGGGTGGGAGGGAGAAACGAGAGGGAAGAGATATGGGGATATATGTATATGTATAGCTGATTCACTTTGTTATAAAGCAGAAACTAACACACCATTGTAAAGCAATTATACTCCTGTAAAGATGTTAAAAAAAAAAAGAGTATCCAATATTGGCCAGTGTCTACCAAAAATAAGAGTCTAATCACACTTTGTTTTTTATCCTAAAATGTCTTCTCTGCCATCACTCTTAATTATCTACCATATATTCAAATAATCAGCATAGACAAAGATTGTTCATCTTTTTAACTAACTGTATTTCTAGGTCAAATGATATGCCCTGGTATCCAGTAATTTGCAGAAGCTACCAGGGAATTTCAATTATTTAAATTATTTTCCCCTATTACATCAGTGTATTGGGGAGGGAACAATAAAACACAGTGCCCACCAGAGGGACTGATGCTGAAATATTTGGAGAGTTTCCAGACAATTTCAGGTGGATGGTGTTTCTTTTCCAAGGCTGTCTACCTGTCTTCACAGCTGTTTTATGCTTTGACTCATTTCAGGTGCAAGCACTACTTATTAAAGCAATCTATCCTTCTTTCCCTTTGGCCCTGGTGTTATGGGGAGATGATGCTAATGGTAATCACTCCACATGTACCTTAATATTGGCAACAAGGCTTATTTGGTCCAGTAGTTCTTCCCACATTTTCAGTGGGTGTGTCTTATGTCTTTAATAGCCTTTGGCAGCCTTGGCTTACAAGCTCCAAAAGCCCTTGAACAATGAGTCGATAAAGGGTGGCAGGAGAGCATGAGATCCCGCACAGATGCGAGTGCCCTTGAGTGAAGAGCTGGATTAAATGCTGGGTGAGGGGATGGGGAAGGATCCAGCAAGAGAAGGGACAGTACCAACTGCACGAGGGCTCCATCTCAGCGTGTTCAGGCTGCTATCGCAGACTACCTTAAACCAGGTGGCTTATAAAGAGAAACTGATAGGCTCTGGAGGCTGCAATTCTGAGACAGAGTGCCAGTACAGTCGTGTTCTGGTCAGAGCCCTCTTTTGGGCTACAGATGACCATTTTCTCCTGCCCTCACATGGCAGAGAGAAGGTGAGAGAGCTCTCTGTGGTCTCTTTATAAAGGCACTAATCCCATTCAGGAGGGCTCCACCCTCATGATTTCATTACCTCCCAGAAGCCCCACTTCTAAATACCATCACACCTGGGGCGAGGACTTCAGCACACAAATTTTGGAGGGACACACACACCTTCAGCCCAGTACAGGCTCCTAGAAAAAGTATCTCTCTGCAAGTGGTACAGAGTCAGCAAGCCTAAGACCAAGAACTGCTGGATCAGAACATATGCCGACAATATCCCTTTTAACTACCATACTAGCAACTTGCCATCATCTAACTCTTTTGGAGCTTTTGCATATTCATGGTCTCATTCCCAAAATATTTCTCAATACTTCCTTTAGTTCTGTCATGTTGCCTTTTTCAAGATAAAAATTGGTTTCTAGTTCATTGTGTTAACCATCTTAGATCTTGGAATATATGTATTTTTATTGTATTTGATTTAGAGAAATTTCATGTCTGAATTCTTTCTTTATATTATTAATAAATAAGTTAAATAAAGCTGATTAACTGCCATTTTTTTGCATGCATCGTCGGGCACTTTAATGCCATTAAAATAGTGTCTCTTTCTTCCTCAGGGACAGAGCACGTTGTGACCCAGGTATTAGCAAAGTACCTAAGGTATTAAAGTGCAGGAAAATTACACCGAAGGCTGCAAAAATAACATCTTTTCTACTACAACTTGAAAATGCCAAAGGAATATAGAGTTTGAAGGTAGTCTTAGTTTTGCCTCTTGACAAATTCTGGTAAGCTCACTGTTAAGCCATGGAGAGCATTTTTCCTGAGAAGTTCTGTTGTCTCGTCTCTAAATCATTCCATATGTCAAGATAAGCTTATCTATATATCACAAAGCCTCTCTAAAATATAGCTTACTCAGGGAAAAAAATGCCACCTTAATGTATTATGTTATAATTAATCACAGTTCAGAATGATAAAGATTCTTTTGCAAAACAAGGGAAGTAAAATAAAGGGGTTTAAGATCTAAGGACAAATTGTACTCTGAATGAGTCGAGAGTCTTTGTTTTCCGGATGCTTCTTAATCTAGAAGGCTAGAGGATAGTGTCCTAATCACCGAAGGAATTTTATTCTTCTCCTAGAGCTGCTTCTCCCTGGCAAAACAATTAGGTGATTAAAGGGCTTTACACAGTGCATCACTGTGGTCTAATAAGGATTTGTACTTGACATTACCAGTAAATGAAATTCACAGGGGAAAATCTGACTCACGTGGGCTTTTATGTAAAGGCAAAGCTATCAGTCAATCAGTGTGGGACTGGGGGCAAGAGGGTGAACGAAGGAGCTGTGCCAGATGTTGAAAAGCCAAATTATCCAGCTGATGGATTTTTTTTTTTGTTTTGCTTTTGGTTTTCCAATGGTTGCTTGCCAAACAGACACGTGCCCTATTGTCCAAAGAAAATGGGATTTAATCTGCTTTCCAATAGTCTTTCTAAACTCTAGCAGGCTCCAAGAATGGAAGCAACCACCGCAATAAAAAACAAAATCTGCAACTCAACCGTTTTCAGGACAAGGACTTAATACTCATCATAACTAAGATTTGATTCATACTTTATAGCCTTAAAATTGAGTGAGCATTAATTCATTCTACCTTTCCAAAAGCTAACAGTTCCTTCCTTGTCATTGCTATCATGTTTTCCTTTCCTGGAATAAAAAGGAAGTAGGTTGGCTAAGTAAGAATGAGTCCACCTCTCCAAGCTGCCACCTTGGCCTTAACCCTTGAAGACAGGGCTCTTAAATATTTTATCATACTCCTATATTACGTATATTGCTTGCATATATAATAGCCATTTCCTCCTTTTCTTTCATCCTATAAAGTCCCTGAAGAGACTGGCTTTTAAATACTAGATAGTAACGACTACCACTGGTGCTTTCAGATACTCGGCACTGTCTGCTTGTTGAAAATAATGAATAAATGGCCGGAAGATATTCCATCAGAAGGACAAAAACTGACTCTTCCCTGTGAAGAAAAGCAAGTGTTCACTTAGCTATCGTCTTTGTTAGACTGAAACCTGTCCCTTAATTCTTTATATCCTGCCTCATTCCTAAAAGCTTCAGTTGTTAGAAGATTGTCATTTGGTGTGTACTTCCCGGAACACAGTCTGTAGGTCGTGTTCTAAACTGCCAATCTTCCATCTGACTTTAATTTCCAGGCACATAGCTTATTACCCTGCCTACCACGTGTGCTTTTGGTTTAAGTTCAATTGTTAACCTCATGAGCTGGCACCAGGAAGAGTGGTTAATTTATTAACACGTTGAGAAGTATAGACTATCCTAGTGCATCTACTAGTCACAAGTTAAAGGAGCCTACCGGCTGTCCAACAGATCAGCTAACTTCTCCTGCCATACTAACTGCATTTCAGATGCAGCAGAGGTAGACATGCGGAGTCCAGTAATGTTACACAACTGCCCTTACAAGTGCTAGGATCTTCAGGGACATTGCTCTAACTATGAGAACTTCTTAGAGTAGAAACCCAGCTCACGCGGCCCTGTGCTGTCAGGCTCTTCCTGCGGTGCCTCTGATCTCAGGACTGATGGCGAAACACATGGGCCTAGGCAGGAGCAGAGGACCACTCGAGTGAACCAGTTGGTGTGTAGCAGATCAGCGAGTGTGCCTCTGAGTGTCGTTCGGCCCACCTGCTCCCCGCAGAAGGCGGAGATCACACGCACCGCAGCGTGGAGGGCGCCCGGTGGTGCAGCCCGATGCACCGGAAAAGGAAGATCGTAAAAGATTACCCTTGGGAAGTGGTACGGCCAAAGCGGGCGGTGTAGAATCCGCTTCGTTGTTTAAAGAGGAATTTGGTTGTACAACAATGGGTTGGAAAGTTCATAAACAGACCCAGGATTATCGAGGAGGTGTTTAGAGGGTATTTGGTTCAGTGCTGACTGCCTGGACGCAAACGACGGCTCCATCACGTCTGAGCAGTGGGACCAACGCGAGTTACCTGTCCGTCTTCCAATTGCTTCACCTGTAAAATGGAGATTCCAGTACCTGCCTCAGAGAGCTGCTGTACGAAGTCAGTCAAAATCTATAAATTTCATGGAACAACGCCTGGCATGTTGTAACGATGATCAATTATACAAGTATTAGCATTACCATCACCACCACTGTCACTTTTATAGGAGCAGCGGAAAAAAGTAAAAAATGAAAATTACAGCAGTTTCATAGAAAAATGAAGAATTATAAAATAAGGGGCCACGAAGGGTAGCAAACACTTCCGGGTTCCTAAAGTATTATAAGGATAGTCAAGAGTATTCCTCAGGCTTTTACTGACATGGTTTTTGGACCTTTATAAAGGCATGTGCCCAGACCTGCCCCTCGTATAAGGAAGAAAAGGTCTGGGAGAAAAATCTGGGCATCGATTCACAACAGATCCCATTGAATAAAGGTGTGAGTTAAAGGAAACAACACACTACGCACTTCTTTTTAGATTTGTGAATTACCATCCCAGAGTTCAAGTGTATATAAAGGCAGAAAGAACAGCAATGAAGCTCCATCCTTCATCACCAGCACCAATAACTGTCACTTCATTTGTCACCAAGCTTGTTTCAGTTATATCCCCATCTCCTTCCTACTAAATTATATCTGCATGCATTCCTAAATGAAAGGCTCTTCAAAAACATCGCAAATTGTTAATATTATCAAATATCTAGAGACTTCAAAATATGTGTTTCTTTTTAAATGGGAGAAGCGAGGTTACCTCTGACCCTCTACTTGCTTATTATTTACACTTTATGTCTGAACTTATTTAGCTCCTACTGTTTTCACATATTTGGGGGATGTCAGTATGTATCAATATAAGATATTTGATTAAACTAATTATCTCCTGGAAGGAACAGAGAGTGCAGATCAAAAGGAAAGAAGTTAAAAACAGCACATTCTCATTAGGGGACAGAGAAAGTACTGGAAGGGGAAGAAGAAGGAAGCATGGGACTGTGGCAGAGCTGGGCAGCCTGCAGACGTAGGGAAAATGGGCTGGTGCAGAAGCCCTACTGCGGGATGACCCAGCCACTGAAATAGGGCTGGCACTGAGAGAAACGGCCAGGGTTTGGCTGGGAAACTAAAACTTTCCTGGGCAAGACGGCAGGTGTTTTTACTGTTGCTCTTTTAGGGAGAATATGACAAGAAAAATAATGGCATGTCACAACAAATTTTGCAATTATATGATTTTTCTTTAATTAGAGTAGTTACTAGGAAATAAACTGGCACTGCATTATATACAGAATGAAGACAGACAAGGTTATTAACATAATTCTACTGTGTGTATGTACTGATAAACGCTTGTAAACATTTGTATATGGTAAACCACATATTATATATAAATATGTAAATATTTATGCTTATGTAATAGTTACATCTCTCATTGTAATTTATATCATACTAATTGCATTTCTTATTTATAAACCATATACAAACATTAGAAATACATAAATATATGTAGAATTGAACAGACTTGATTTTTTAATCAAATTTTTAAATTAAAGTATAGTTGATTTATAATGTGTTAATTTCTGCTGAACAGCAGTGATTAAGTTATCCATATATATACCTGTTTTCATGTTCTTTTCCATTATGCTTTATCATAGGCTATTGAATATAGCTCCCTGTGCTCTGCAGTAGGACCTTGTCGTTTATCCATTCTGTATGTAAAGCTCACATCTGCTGACCTCAACCTCCCCAACCCCTTTCCCCTTGGCAACCACCAGCCTGTTCTCTATGTCCGTGATTCTTAAACAGACTTGATCTTGAATTCCACCTTCCTTAATTGCTGTATGGCCTTGAGCAAGTGACTCCCCCTAATTGAGCCCTAGTTTTCTCAACGAAAAAATGGGGAGAGTTACACATATTCTACAAGGTTGCTGTTGAACTTCAATGAAATAAAAACAGAGTGCCTAGTTCAGTGCCTGGTCCAGATACAAAATAAAAGATGTGTATTCGTTACACTGTAGCAGCTGTATTAGACGTACAGGTATAGCTGTAAGAGTACTGTTACTATTTCTCTATTCCAGCCAGCTGCTCTCTGCCTGTATGCCATCTCAGAAGACAGAAATGGAAGGAGAAGGCAAGGAAAGGGATAGTACATATAATGGCCAGATATTCAAAGAAGGCAGATGGGATCTGGGGTGACTTAGGAGTCAAGGAGTAGGACAATTATGTGGGTATTGATCTTCAGTTGGTCCTTAACCTCCTGCCTTTAGAAAAAGAAACTAAAATTAGACTACGTGAAGTTTTTGTTTGTTTGTTTTTGTTTGTTTTTAAACAGAACTCCCCATAAATGAGGTTTGGAGAAAAGTACAGACAAAAGAAACTACAGTAATAAACTTTGTTTAAATCACTCTTTGCTAAAAGTAGCCTCCAAAGATAAATTGGAAAGAATATGTCACCAAGAGATAGGAATGAACAGTCAGTTGAGCATGCTTTTTATTTAGGCAAAGTATAATTTAACTTCAAATAACTGAATTAAATATCATAATGCCTTCCTTGAAACTAAAGTCTGTAGACCATATGATGCTTTAACATTGTGATTTTGCTAAAACTTAAAGGTGGGACAGTGTGAGTATCACGTATCACAGACATTTCCTCTTTCCTTATGATACTGTCCTTATTTAGAAAAAGGACTAATTTCAAAAGAGCCCATGCAAAATTATATATTTTGTGGAGGTTCCATTTATAACCTGTTAAACTTTGAGAGAGACCCATTTAAAAGATGAGAGAATATCATGGATCTGCCTTAATAGTTCATTAAAGCTCTGGGACTGGTCTAGAGATCTATTCATATTACAGCACTCATAATATCAAGCAGTCGAAAGGACAAAAATGCAATGACCTTGAAAAACCTCAAATAAACTATAGTCTATAAACTTTGCTCTCTCCTTCATGGATACTGCAATGCTTTTTCCTCTTTCTTTTTAATATATGGCCTGAGTTCAAAACAAAACAGAAAATAGCTGTTTTATCACGTTTTTGAAGGGATGGAGATTGAATCCTTTGGTGAAAAAAGTTCGATATAATAGAGACTAATATTAATTATGAATCTTATGCAAAATGGCATGCCAAATTAATTACTGATGAGCTATTTTAGTGGAAATATGCCAGGATTCAGATTGTTTTGGGCAGAGTGGCTCAGTAATAAATATTTAACACACTGTGGGATATTCTGGTTGCCCTGGTCAGCTGTTCATTTCCTTTGATCCCAGGAAACTAATTTTTGTTGCAGTCAACTGTAACTGATTGCAGACAGCTTTTTTTTTTTTTCTCCCCTTAAACCAGGCACCTAATGTACATTTTCCCATTTGCTTTTCATCTGATTATACCTCTATCACAGAAAGCAATGAGACATACTACCTGGGTTTGCTGCTATCCGCTCATCATTTAATACTTTCGATTTTAATCTAATCTTTCTGATATTTCTAACTCGATTTAAAGTAAGGCATTTCTATAGTGAAAAATCACCTTGACTCTAGTTGAAAAGCAGCGTGACTATACTAACATTTTTCCCCATTAAAAACCAAGTTGTTCCATTCTAGTATAAACCAATAGCACTATTGTTTTCTTGAAGTCTTATCCTAAAGTGTTTTCTTTTTCCACTTCCAAATATGAGATTTCAAAATAATTAGTTGGATATATTATCAACTTTAGTATGAATCAGCGTTTATCAGTATAATATACGAATCATTCAAATTATGCATCTGGAGCTCCTATTATTACTTTATCATGGCAATGATGGGTAGAATTTTTAAGTAGAATCCCTCAGAGTAGCTTTCAAGACTAAACAGAAAATCATTTAGAATGTTTTTATTCTTTGATAAAATATCGTGGGTTAGAAAATTAAATCATATAATCTACTTCCAAGCACAAATTTAAACTCATTTCAGTAATGCTTATAAGCACAGATGCAAAATGTTTAACTCTTGCGCTGCATTAAAATGGATAACTTTCCAAGGAAGTTTTTCCAGAACCGTTTAGAACTACATTAGCCAATGGTAGCCACTAGCCATCTAGGGTTACTTGATTTTAAATTTAAATTAATTGAATTAAATCAAATATTAAATCCCGCAGTTGTCTTAGTCCCATTTCAGGGCTCACCAGCGACGTGCGCTGGCGGTCACTGAATTGCAGTCAGTCAGAGAGCACCTTTATCCTCACGGACAGCATTGTTCTAGAACGTTATTTTGTTTTTCTCGCTTTTGAACTTTAATATGCACTAATCTCAGAAATATAACACCTACAAATAAAAGTCACCATGTATTGAGGACCTGTATGCCAAGCAGTATACTTGATGATTGTAATAACATAAAGCAAAAGTTATGACCAATTTGACATCTGTTTAAAAACCGATGCTAGCAAATGATTCTATTTTGAAAAATACGCTTTTTCTTTGGTAACCTTTAAAAAGAATTTATTTAAAGACAGAATTTTCAATATCAAGGATTGAAATCTATCCAATTATAAACAGATTATGATATTCTCTTATCTGAATGTATATTTAATCCAAACGCTACTAAAAATTTCACAAACCACAACTAGATTAGATTAATAGCAAAATAAGATGAAGTGACTGAAATACCTTCCAGGGGTTAATTATACACATGTAATATAATTATGTATTTGTGTATGTATATATGTACTATATATATGGTTATGATTAGATCAGTTTCTTCTGTACTTCAACTTATTACAAACCTTACACATAAATCTAGTTTTTGTACTTGAGAATTGTAGCATTAAATACTTCTTTGCTTTTTTTTTTTAATTTTAATTTATCATTCTGGCTGCACCATGAGGCATGCGGGATCTTAGTTCCCTGACCAGGGATCGAACGGCGCCCCTTGCACAGGAAGCACAGAGTCTTAACCACTGGACCGCCAAAGAAGTCCCTAAATACTTCTTTTCTCTCATATGTCTCTAAATCCTTCTCTATATAGCATGCAAACAATAAAAATATTTAATAGCTTTTCAAGGCAAAATTATAAATGGCATTAATTATCATAGACATGTTATTCCTCAGAGTGTTATATTTATTACCTTACAGTATTTTAGAAGTCTAGTTAAAGTATGTTCAACATATAAAAAATATTTTCATGAAACACTCTATTTTTGAAATGCTTCTTTAAAGAATTTGTTTTGTTATATAAGAAAGTTAAAATTGTTTACTTGATCAGTGCCACTATATTTGCAAGGTGTCATTGTAAAGTTTATAGTTCCTGTGAAGGGCACCTCCTTGACGTGTGCAGTGCAAAACTGGCACAGCCATACACTTCCGTGCCCAGACACTGAAAGAATGCCATCTTTTCCTTTGATTTTATTTGAATACTTAGGGAGAATACGGCACGCCCTTTACTAAGTATCAAGAACAAAACATGGGGCTTCCCTGGTGGCGCAGTGGTTAAGACTCTGCCTGCCAATGCAGGGGACACGGGTTCGAGCCCTGGTCCGGGAATATCCCACATGCCGCGGAGCAACGAAGCCCGTGCGCCACAACTACTGAGCTTGCGCTCTAGAGCCCGCGAGCCACAACTGCTGAGCCCACAAGTCACAACTACTGAGCCTGTGTGCCTAGAGCCCGTGCTCTACAACACGAGACGCCACCGCACTGAGAAGCCCGTGCACCGCAACAAAGAGTGGCCCCCGCTCGCCGCAACCAGAGAAAGCCCACGTGCACAGCAACGAAGACCCGACGCAGCCAAAAAAAAAGGACAAAACATGCTCACTACTGAGATAATGGCAGCCAGCCTTTGGAATGCCTGGGATACCACTACACTTAACTGAATATGCTGGAACACCTAACTTCTTTTATTTATTCATTGATTTACTCATTTAAATAGTGTCTGAGTACGTATCATATATCAGGCGTTGGTCTAGGAATATAAAAATAGAACAGTCGTTGTCTAAAAGTTCTTAGAGCATAGCAGAACAGAGATATGGAGAGAAATAATTAAAATGCATTATTTTAACTGCATTCAAGTGGACATGTACAGGCTATTAAGGAAGTACAGTGGATCATTACCTAGGTGTCAAAGTTTCTTAGGGAAATATTACCTTAGAGAAATACTAAAGTCTGAGCAGGAATGAGCCAGGTATAGTGGAACTAATTCAAAGCATTCTGGATAGATGTCTAAGCATAGACATAGAAGGAAAACTCAGTGCTGTTTTTCAAGGTTACTCTAGGCTGCAAAAAATTATGATAATCATTAATAATTATGCCTATTTGGCAGAAACTTTTAGTGTCCCCTCAACACCCATTCTTCCCCTTCTTTCTTTAAAAGTGGAATCCCAGAATTATAGCTGGGCACTTGGCTGAACATCTAAAGACTACATTTCCCAGTCTCCCTTGCAACTAGGCAGGGACTAGAGGTATATGAGCAGAGGTAAATTGTGTAATTTCAGGCCATGGCTTTAAGGGGAAGAGGCATGACTTCTACTCCTTCTCTCTCCTTAGTGGTATCTAGAATGCAGATGGTTGGGCATACCTAGAGCAGCTGTCTCAGAATCACTAGATTAAAACTGCACCCTGAGGATGACTCAGGCGAAGGACTGGGTCCTCCACATTACAGAGCCACTAAGGCAGAACCACACTGCTTATACCTGGACTGTCATGTCAGAGAAAAAAATACATTTCTATCCTGTTTAAGCCACTATTATTTTAAGGTCTTTGCTAGAGTAGCCATTCTTGATTATTAACAGATTGCAAAATATTTTTTATTTTTTAAAAACCATTTTAAACAATATTCTACATTTATCTTTATGTTATTACTGTTACTGGATTAGAACTCCTGATGGACCACTGACTCAGCATTTCCATGGGCAGGCACATTACTTTAGGATCTGTAAGGTGACTTTAAAGAAGTATTTGATCCTGATTGGTTTTTGCTAGCTATCTGATACAATGTCCAGAGGTTCTGAAGCATAAGGCAGTTGACTTCAAAGATCTTTTAAAAAAATCACTTGACAGTGTAAATTCCTTTAGTGACATTTTTCAGCCATATTTTTATTATTTATTTTCAACCTATTTGCATGTATTATCTTGAAATACACAATGGAGACATTTTATGAAGGCACAGTTTGATAGGATTTTCTTCTTCTCTTTACCTAAAACAATTTAAATGTCGTCCACTATTCTCCGAAAATGAAAAAAATATATACATATTGATATATTGTAGATAAAACATACTGCAGTACAACCAAAAACAGTGACTGCATGTTTGCAAAGTTAGCCACTTATAATGTATTCTTACTCAGGCATGCAATGTGTTTTAATGACATAAGTGCCACATTTATTCTTTCACATACCATTGTGTCTGATTTATTACTAATGTTGCCCGAAGAAATTAAGACAGCAAACTTTATGACAATATATCAAAACGACGCTCAACACTATAATATCGAGATAATTCAATCTAGACTAGGAACGAATTATAGTTCTCTAGTAGAGGCAGATCCTTCACTAGGGAGGAGGCAAAATTGATTAATTCATGTGTACCAACAAATTTCTCTTACAAACAAGTTAATATTTTGATACTTCAACTGATTTAACCTCAATCAGAGAAACAAAAATAGGTATCATTTGATAAAACATCAGAAAAACAGAATAAGAGTTAGGGCCTGCCCTGGTGAGTTAGTCAGAGTTGAATGTTAGTGAGACCTTACTTTGTAGATCAAACGGAAACCTTGGATGATGAGTTTTATCTAAATTTGACATTACAAAGTTAAATGTTCTTCCATCTCAATGATTCTGTGAAGAGAGAAAGGTAAAGTGGGGACAGAGCCAGTATGTCTATGAAGGTCCCAGAAATCCTAACTGGGCAGCTGAAATGAAAGGTATTTTCTAAGTGACAGCCCAACAGAAAGCTGAACTTATTCTCATTCTCTGAAAGAACTTTCCAGCCACTCAAACATACAAAACCCGATTCCCCCCAAGAGAGTCGCTCCTATTAACATCCTCCTTCCAAGGTTGAATAATCTTCACAATATATTGTTTATTTATATTTAATACTTGAGGAAATATCATCGGTCTGTTACGGCAACAGCTGTAAAGGCAGGACTTGCCAACGATTTTCTGTGTAGCTCGTTAGATTAAAAAAAAAATCAGAGTCCTATCTAAAGAAAATTCAATGTTCAATGACAAGCCAGAATAACCAACTTCCGCTCATAACAAATCCCCTCTTCCAGCCCATAAGCGTTATGTGCTCTGACGCAGAAACTTTGAAGTCGATGTGTTTGAACTAGAGAGGACAGTATAAGACTTAAGCAAGCATGTGGGTGGGCTGAGGGACGACCGCAAACTGAGTACACGCAAGGAACGCTACACAACACACACTCAAACATGACACGGCGGAGCTACGGCGTGCTAGCAATCAACCATGGCAGCCAGCCTCCTGCTCTCACAGTGAGGGTGGAAACCTCCCAGAGTCACAAACGCTTATGCGGCTTGAAACTTTGGCCACAGCAGTGATAAGCATTAAGGGAGGAGTGGAAAGAACTGTAAGGCGTATTAGATCAGCAAAGCAGTGCTTCCAGAAACAGCACTTACAGACGGGGAGCAGGAAGAAAAAGATACTTGGTTTCACGTGTGCATGTTGAACGATCACTTTCACCTCTACAAACGACCAGTATAACCGATGTGAATCACGGGCTCCTACTTGGAGACGTGATGCGCCGTTAGTCCTCTAATTTGAAATAAAGTACACATTCACGCTAGATCACATACGTCGTCAGGTCACTACGGGAAAACACCCGTTTGTTGAAACTCCCCAGCCCTTGTTTCCGAAAGAAAAATAGAATGAAAATGACTTATACAGATAATCCTATAGTAAAAGAATATTAAATCCTTATGTAACTTCACAGCTTCAAATAGTTTGGCAGTTAAAATATAAATTATTCAATGGAAATGGAGTATTCGTTTATATATTTTAAACAGATAAGAGCCCTTGCTTCAGATTTTGAAAACTAAAGTAAGAAATGTCAGTTTAGCCCCTGAAAATAATTTAGCTCAGCAAATACTTATTACAACTCTGAAATCTGTCAGGTGCTGCACTAGGCAATGGAGGGGCGAAGATAATTTATACACCTGTTAGTTTTTTCGAACCATCTTTCGCACTCAGTCTAGTAACTTAGCATATATTTTATGTCAATATAAGCCGTCCCACAAATATACTGAAATATTTAGCAATTCACTCAATCCAAAGCTAAAGTATGGACATACAAATGCATAGCCATGTCTATTCATATTCATAATTCTGTGTGTTGTACTCACACCCAATGCTTGCAGGACACATGAACACGTATGAAGATCACCCTGTCATTTGAACCAAGACGTTTTCCTTTTGCTCCTTTTACTTTTACCAAGGTTTTCTATACTTGAATTTTTCAAGGATCATCAGAAGTGATCCTCAGATCCCTAGCGTTAAAAACACGATGAATTTTCTTAGTACTAGTTGTGAGATGAGGTTACAAACAGACCACAATGGGGAATAATCATGGGGGAAAATAAAGAAAATAGGGGGAGATTCCAAGGCAAATCTGATCCATGCAGGTCCTGTGACCCCCCAGGTGTCTTGCCTTCCCTATGCCCATCCCCTCTCTGGCTTAATTCTTCCTATTTTGGGTCAGACAGACCAGAATCTGAGTCCTACTCAATTCTTTGCCATTTGCAAGATCTTGGACAATGTACTTAATCTTCCAACTTTAAGTCATCTTATCTCACTGTCTGTGATGTTTTTTCATGTTGATATTGTCATTAAAACCCATACTACTCTCACTGTCATACACTCGGCTTGTTTTTGTATTTACTTATTCATTCACTTATTTCTGGCAAACCGGGATGGCACATTCTTTTACCCAATCAATAAATCAAATTAATGAAAAAAATAGCTATGAGATGCCAACTAACGTAAGATAGTTTCTTCACAGGCCAGCATAGATCTTTCAGGAAGCCAGCAAAAGGTCGCAACACCAACAAAGACACATTTCTTGGTCCTGTCTGCCCATCCCACAGCAAATGATGAGTAAAAAAACGAAACAAAACAGTGACCCTGAAACAGCATAGAAGACAATTTTGAAGTCAAAAGTATTTGTGATCTTCTAAATGTCTCAGATAAACTAGTTCCTGAAGGAGCTGAATTGTTCCGCTTGTTTTACTTCTTATATTCACAGAGTGAATGACTCAGACATCTTACGACAGGTCCTTTGTTTCGGGGTCTTTATGGCCTTCTATAATAGTTAAATAACAAGAATTCTTATTTAAGTACAACATTCTCCCACTGTTATTTAATAAAGTAAGAAAGATTTTCTTTCCGCATTGTTGGAAGCATTAACATCCTACACTAAAGCCAATTTTATCCTCCCAGGGTCAGAAATACAGAATACATGGGACTCTATCACCTAATAATAACAATATACTAACGTTATTTTCTTTTGTCCACCCATTGTTACACAAAGAAAAAACTTAAAATTTCAGAATGAAAGCACAAAATAAGTTAAAAGTAAACAATATAAATGACATTAATAAAAATTGCTAGTAGAATTCACTTATAAATATGAATATAAAAGATTAACTGCTTGGTAACTATTTGTCTATGAATTTGCCACCTAAGAGGTAATGATTCCATTGAGGGCAAGGGTTTGTCTTCCTCATTTGTTTTTATTCCCAATACTCAACAGTTTGGAGTGTAATTTTTAGAATGTATTGAAAATATAAGTATATATTAATCTATTTAATATAAAGTATATTAAAATGTATTTGCTGTATAAATATACAAATGAATAAAAAATGACACATATTTAATGATTTAAAAAAATGAAGATTCCACATACATGAAATTCCAGGGACATGTGTAGACTTAATCTTCAGATGATAATGAAGGTTGATTCTATGACATGCATGTCTCCTACCTGTGATATAATCTCTCAGTTGCCTACATTAATCACTCTGTGTTAAGACACTGCAGGCACGAGTTAAATGGGATCTGATGGTGGCAACGCCCAAACCATCATTAAGTGTTAGAATTTTAATCCCATTAAGTAAATGAATTGATGTAAGGATGAACAAGTAATCATGAAAGAATGTTCCTGGCAGCACTGTGTCGTTAACTAATTACTTACGTAACTTGTACTAATTCTAGAGAAAGTGGTATTGCTATAAATTGAATTGTGTCCCCCAATTCATACATTGAAGCCGTAACCTGCAGTGTGATGCTATTTGGAAATGGTATCTTTGGGAGGTAATTAGGTCTCCAGGGTAGAGCCTTCATGATGGGATTAATCCCCTTATGAGAAGAGATATAGTACAAGAGATCTCTCCCTCTGCCATGTGAGGACCTAGCTCTGAGAGCTGTCTACAAGCCAAAAGGAAGACTTCACCAGAAACCAAATTGACTAGCACCTTCATATTGGACTTCCCAGCTTCCAGAACTGTGAGAAAAAAACGTCTGTTGATTAAGCCACCCGATCTATGGTATTTTGTTATAGTGGTCCAAGCAGTGTAATACAGATACCCAGCAAACCCAGACAGAACACTTAGTTTCATTGAGAATGTAGTTATGTGAGGCCAGGATCTTAGCAAAATCCTAGAAGGAAAGGGATGGAGATGATCATGGTTGGTCCTGAGCGCTCCACAATCAAAGAGCCACAAATGAGAAAACAAAGAGAGGGCCTCTCAAAAAAACAAAAATTGTGATTTAAAAATAAATTATTTCTATCTCCATTGACTTTAGGAAACAATCTATTACTCTGGGAGAGGAAAAACTATAGATCTAAGGACACATTTATGTGCACCATAAAACAAAGAATTCAGTTCATAAGGCTGCAAAAATAAATTTGTATTGATGTTATAAATACAAACATATGCGTATCTCAAACAAGAATAGTAGCGGACTTCACAGACTGTAGCATGATCGAGAAAACACACAGTAATAATTTAACTGGGCGCTAGACAGCTCCTAATAAGCACACCGTTCTAACCTTGGTTTTATAACTTGATGCTTTAAAATTTATTTTCCTATGTACAATGGATATTTGTTATCCACAGAGATGTTGAAAAAATGTATTTACTCTTTTCAAGATGATGAATCTAGAGGTATTGAGAATTTAGAGACTTAGGATCTTACAATCTGACATACTGCAAAAGATTGAAAAGCTATTTATGCTCTTTTGAACCATGGGATGTCCTTTGAACATGGGTTTTTGAGAACATTACCAACTTTTAAGCTGGAAAATAAATTTCTTTTTTTTTTTTTTTTTTTGCGGTACGCGGGCCTCTCACTGTTGTGGCCTCTACCGTTGCGGAGCACAGGCTCCGGACGCGCAGGCTCAGCGGCCATGGCTCACGGGCCCAGCCGCTCCGCGGCATGTGGGATCTTCCCGGACCGGGGCACGAACCCTTGTCCCCTGCATCGGCAGGCAGACTCTCAATCACTGCACCACCAGGGAAGCCCAAGGAAAATAAATTTCTTATTTAGAACACTAGAGCTTACAGCTCTGCGTACAGCTTCATGAGATACAAGAGAGTACCTTCCAAGGATGTTTTGCCACTGGGGAGATGTCTGCCTTAAACCCCTGGAAGAATGACCTGAGAAGGAAGGAGTCTGGATGACTATGACCGCTTCAAGTTAGGGAGATAATTTTCATCTTAAAAGTTAGTACTGTCAACAGGAAAATCATCAAAGAAAAACAGATTTCCAAAGAAAGTCAATTAAAGGTAAGAGTCTAAAGGTCCCATTACAGAAGAGTATTGTAAAATGCTGAAATATCAAGTTCATTTTCTTCACCAAATGAAATGCATGTAACTCTAATTTCATTTTCAAGAATAAAGGATGTAAATATAGGTAAACTGAGTTGGAGGCAGATTCAGCATCTTAGGGAAACGTCATTTTCACTTGGTTTGACTAATGCCTCTAGTCAAGCTAGAGAAGCATTAAACTATCACTATTAGACAGTGTGACAATGGGAAAATAACAGTTGTTCCCACAGTCTCTTGGAAATGTTTTTGTAATATAGAGGGCAAGAGTGAATTCAATCCAAAGATATTAAATCTCCACGGACAATAGTAAAATCCTATGTTTTGAATTTGATTAAAATAACATAATTGGTCTCATATAAGCTGATGCATTTTTTTCAACATGTGAAGTGTAAAAGGACTTTTGCAAATAACTGGCATAGAGTTTATTGTTCTAGAGTCTACAACAGCAAAACTATCTTTGGGAAGAAATAAGCCAGGGCATACAGAAGTATTTTAGATAAAATTTGAACTATTTTACGCACACACACAGCATTATCACTGCCAAGGTAAAGTCTGTTCTCAAAATGTTCCATACGTATGTAGACAAAAGAGTTATATGCAACTTTCATCTTTGTGTTCATTGTAATTATAAAGGAAGACATAGTTATGAGATCTTTACCTCGGTTTCTTCAGTAAATTCAATTTTGCCATTAGCATTACTTAATATTTATTGAAAAATGAATAAATTCTGAACAATTAACTAATCATTTACACAGTTTTTATGTTAGAAATATCGCTTAACAAATGCTAGATAATCCTGTGAATCTCTTAAAGATATCTGACTTCTGATTCATACTTCAATCCCTTTGATTGGTCTCCATTACCAGGGGGATATCCTAGACTCCTTCAAAGTTCAGTTTTGAGAATCGTCTACCCAAATCCCTAAAAACTGTACACTTCTTCAGGACTACCTGGCTCCCCCTCTGATGTAGCCCCCTGTAGTGAGCTATGACACCTTCTTGACTTATGTCTCATCTCCTAGTCTAACCCTCTGTAAATATATCTAAATAAGCACTACTGTTGTTCTTTCTTCCATTCATTAAGGCATTATTCAGCACTTCAGGGAATACAAAGATGAATGTGTCCTGAAAGAGTTGACAGCTGAGTGTAGACAGCTCAGGCTACAGATTACAGGGGTAAGACTTTCCGCTTCATTCATTCGAAAACCTTGCAATGACATCATCCTAACTATAAAGCCCATTCTCTTCAGTGCGCTGATCACAACCCCCTATCCATGTTTCTAAAATGACCTCCTCCCGCATATATAACTTGAATTATTTGGAGGGAAGGTATGATCATTTTACTCCAAATCTCTGAAAATGCTAGTTCCCTTGTCAGGATGCCCTTATCATATCTCCACGGCTCCTTGAGATATAAACATTTTTCAATATCCAGTTTTATGCCCTCTAGTATCAAAATGTCTTTATTGACTTTTACAGTTACCAGTTATACTTCTTACTATCAATGTATCAGTTAATTTTTGACCAAATGGTGGCAGCTCTTATACTGTAGCTGTTGTATATTTTATCTTAACTTTCAAACGTGTTTTCCCTTCATCATCTCCTGAAGTCCTTTACACAGTGATGTGTGATCTCCAGAAAATATCTGCTGAATTAATGAATGGATCATTTATCATATTATTATTTCTCCATGCGTATAAACTAGGTCAGAGAATGCCTTACCTTAGAGGGATTAAGACTCAAATATAAATATATTTTTTATGTTTTTTAATGGGAAAATAAATTTTTTACGGGAAAATAAATTTTATGGGAAAATAAATCCATATTTGTTTATTCTAGGGAATGCAGAGATATGAAACTGATGATAGAACTAAAGCAAAACAAAGTCCCAAAGAAACAAAGGACAGGTTTAATAGGAATATTATTAGCCCCAAAATAATTTGAGTACAAATCTAACATTTATGGAAAAGAGTAGGTGGGCTGTTCAAGAGATACTAAGACTGTAGAGGACTATTGGTTATCCCAGATAATAGTTGATTTAGAGATGGCTTAACAGTGTACTAAGATGAAAATGCATAGATAAGAATTCAGGTACGGAGGCATCATTAGGAAATCTTTTCACAGAAATCCCTGACAGGGGAACAAAATAGAAATCCTTAAGGGGAGCTGTAGGGGAGGGTGGACTCTGAGTTTGGGGTTGGTAGATGCAAACTATTACATATAAAATGGATAAACAGCAAGGTCCTACTGTAGAGCACAGGGAACTACTGATATATTCAATATCCTGGTATAACCATAATGGAAAAGAATATAAAAAAGAATGTATATATGTGTATAACTGGGTCACTTTGTTGTACAGCAGAAGTTAACACAACATTGTAAATCAACTATACTTCAATAACAAAATAAATTTTAAAAAAAAGAGAGTAACTTTCACTGAGGGCCTGCACTATTTTATGTATTTCTACACATAATATGTCACTTAATGAGATGCTATATAGTAGTATATACTCATTTTACAGTTCAGAGAATTGATTCAAATGTTAAGGAATATTATGGCCATGTCTATTAAAGTGACCGAGCCTCAATTTGAATGTAGATCCCATGGATTTCCAATTACCACATCTCATTAATTTCCAATTTTTTAAGACTTGTGACCACCTTTTACAGTAATATGTACTCTTCTGTGGCCCCATCAGAATTAAAAAAATAATTATCAATTTTGTAAGGTAGAAGATAAATAACTGACAATATGAAAGTATATCAGATTCAATCTATTATAAATTATACTATACATTTATTTTAAAATAAATATTTAACATCATTTATAATCTTTGCATATAAAACCAATCCAATTTTCCCACATTAATATTGGGAAATATTCTACCAACCTCATAAGGGGAGAAAAAAAACCTGTTTCTTTTTTTTAATAGTTGACCTTGACAGTTGTTTATTAACAACCATTTTCCCCTTCTTTTGTGTTTGCAAAACCTAATTTTGTTTTGTTTTCTACCCCAACTAAGTAGAACATTCTAATCAATCAAAAAGCGTGGTTTTTTTAAACACAACTCCAAAAAGTGACATGTGGATTTTAGAAACGGATTGAATATAACTACCTATTACTTTGCTCAACCAAAGATGACTTTACATGTTGCTTATTAACTTTTATAAGATAAAAGTAACATAAAATTAGTGAGAATGATTTTAAGGTACAACTACAGGATTTTGCAGAACTAGTGCTTTTATATTCCCTATTTACTTGTTCATTTTCTTATTGTTATCCAAGAGCCCATTCTGTATATAAATAAACAAGCCTAAGAACAAAATTATTTACAACGGAATGACTTTCTAAACCATAACATCAAGTAAAATCCTGCTCAGCGATAAACTAAGTGGCAGGATCAAAAGCAATCCTGAGACTTGTGGGAACCAATTTAGCATATTCTTAACAAGCTTTCATAAGCACTTAAACTACGGTATTTTGAAAGTAAACACATTAAAATGATTATTTTCTGTATTTTTAAAGAATGGAAACTGATACACACTTAAGAACGTATGTATAAATATACATATACATGGAAAGTATGTGGGAAAATATCCATGGAAATATATACATATAGTGGCTATACCAATTGATGTTCCTACCAACAGTGCACAAGGGTTCCCTTTTCTCCAAATCTTCACCAAGACTTGTTATTTCTTGTCTGATGTGTGATGTGGTATCTCATTGTGGGTTAGAATCGCATTCCTCTATGACTGGTGATGTTGAGCACTTTTGCATGTACCTGTTAGCCTTTTATATATCTTTGGAAAAATGTCTATTCAGGTGTTTTGTCCACTTGTAAATTATCTGTTTTTTCTTTCTTTTTTTTCTTGCTATTGAATTGTATGAGTTCCTTACATATTTTGGATATTAACTCCTTACTAGATATATGGTTTGCAAACATTTTCTCCTATTCTGTAGGTTGACTTTTCATTTTGTTGATTGCTTTCTTTGCTGTGTACAAACTTGCTTAGTACTTATTTCTTCACAAAGTCCCACTTGTTCATTTTTGCTTTTGTTGACTTATTTTTTGGTGTCAAATCTAAAAAAAAAAACCATTGCCAAGACTGATGGTAAGGAGCTTATCTCCCATGTTTTCTTCTCGGAGTTGTATGGTTTCAAGTCTTATGTTCAAATCTTTAATCCTTTTTGAATTGATTTTTTGTTAAGTCTTGTGGCCTAATGTATGATCTATCCTGGAGAATGTTCTCTGTGTTCTTGAGAAAAATGTGTACTTTGCTGCTGTTGGATGGAATGAATGTCCTGTATAATTCCGTTGGGTTCATTTGGTCTAAAGTGTAGCTTGGGTACAATGTTTCATTATTGATTTTCTGTCTGGGTGATCTATCCATTGTTGAAAGTGGGGTACTGAAGTCCCTTACTATTATCATACTATATTTTACCCTTATTTATTTTCTCTGTTAAAATTTGCTTTGTATATTTAGGTGCTCCAATGCTGGGTGCATATGTATTTACTACTGCTATTCTGTCTTGACAAATTGACCTCTTTATCGTTATACAGACACCTTTGTCTTTTATTACAGTTTCTGACATAATCTGTTTTGTCTGATTTAAGTATAGCTCCTTCTGCTCTCTTTCTGTTTCCATTTGCATGGAATATCTTTTCTATTCCTTCACTTTCAGCTAGTGTGTGTGTCTTTAAAGCTGAAGCTGGTTTCTTGTAGGCAGCATAGAGTTACTGTTGTTGTTGTTTTAATCCATTCAGCCATTCTATATCTTTTGATTGGAAAATTTAGTCCATTTATATTTAAAGTGATTATGAACAGGCAAGGCTCTACTACTGCCATTTTGCTAATCATGTGCTGGGTGTTTTGTAGATTCTTTCTTGCTCTCTTGCTGTCTTCCTTTGTGAGGTGCAGGGAACCTGCAGTGGGTGGGGAGGTCTGCTGCAGATATGCTGGCCATTGTTTTCATCAGTGGTAAATGCTACTGGGGTCCAATATAGGTAAGTTTGCTATTCCGCTCGGGTCTACGAGGGGTCCCCAGTGTTAACAAGGGCTATTGAGGTTCTCACTGGCAAAGGCTGCTGCGGTCCTCTGCAGAGCACGCCACTGGGAAACACGGTCACTCCTTCTGCATGGAAAATACTGGTAGCCTTGCCCTTTTCCTTGTTCCTAGCATCTCAAGAAGTCTCAGCTATGCCAGTCTCTGGGTACAGCGAAACTGAAGGTCCTTTATGCAGTTCCTTGAAAGGCTGGGGAATCTGGTCATCTACCCTGCTCTCCTTCTCCAAGGGAGGGACACTCAGCCTGGGGAGTTTCCTTTTGGTGTTCAGCACCAGCCTGAGGGATGAGATGAGGCAGGCAAAATGAATCTGTTCTTCCTACCCTTTTTGTGCAGTTATTTTCAGTTTTTTTGCTCCTCTGCGTTGCAGAAGTTTCTAAGGTGGACTCCTGAGCTCTCTATTTTTGTTCACGGATAGCTGTCTTATAGCTTTTGCTGTGGAACAGAGCCAGGGTCTCCTACAATGCTGTCTTGCTGACATCACTAATTGTGAGGTTTTAATTTATTTAAATGAACTTTCAGAGTACAATAAAATAGCAGAGAGGCAGAATTATTTTTTTGAATTCCTGAGGGGATGTTTACTAACGTTAATGAACCAGATGAAGGAGTTAGTGTAAGCTTTAAAAAAAGACAGAGGGCTTCCCTGGTGGCGCAGTGGTTGAGAGTCCGCCTGCCGATGCAGGGGACACGGGTTCGTGCCCCGGTCTGGGAGGATCCCACATGCCGCGGAGCGGCTGGGCCCGTGAGCCATGGCCGCTGAGCCTGCGCGTCCGGAGCCTGTCCTCCGCAACGGGAGAGGCCGCAACAGTGAGAGGCCCGCGTAACGCATAAAAAAAAAAAAAAAAAAAAAAAAAAAAAAAAAAAAAAGACAGAAACTGCATCATACTAGTAAAGAGTTCATTTTCAATTCTCTTCCAAGTTCTTTCCTCGTAAAATTCTATGCTATATCAAAGTACAAAGCATAATCTCTCTCTCTCTCTCTCAATGTTTTTCATTTCAAACTACCACGTGGGGTCACTGTATAGGATTTGCATAAACTGGTTCCCTGAGGGCAGGCAACTAGTAAAATGTTATCTTCCTTCAGGCTAGAGGGCTCACCCTTTCAGAAGTGAGACTGCCTGCATCTGCTAAGATCATTGGAGCATCTGGCCCTCATTTTCTTCACTGGAGGAATGAGTTTTGGGGGGAAAAAGGGATTACATTTACATGGGGAACTATCGATCAGCAACATCCTTCATGCCTTAAATCTCAGTTCTTCTCAGTCATCTTATATTTCCATTTTGAACTGTGTGTCATTTTAATGCCATCTCATTGTGCCCTGGAAAAAACCGGCTTCATCATTTCCTTCTTTCTTTCTTTTAGGATAGTGTGCCTGAAGACAGGAAGGGCTTCCTTTCAAAATGATATTTAATGACATTAGTTCTCAGCCTCGCTGTCTCAGAAGAGAGGGTAACATAATGCCTTTTCAATAATGAAATAAAGGGATAACAGCAACCGTAAAATAATGTTTCCTGTGTAACATACTAGTGAAAATGAAGATCACATTTTAAAACCTCATGCACCGAAAGAAGAAATAAATAGGCACGGCACAACAAGCAGATCCAACAAACGTTGTATAAAACATTTCAATTAAGTTTTCCTTATGGCTATACAGTGACTAGCCAAGTTTCAAGAAGTAAAAGTGAACCCTAACTCTACACTAACTTTATTTTTTTTATTTTTTGCGGTATGCGGGCCTCTCACTGCAGTGGCCTCTCCCGTTGCGGAGCGCAGGCTCGGACGCACAGGCTCAGCGGCCATGGCTCACGGGCCCAGCCGCTCCGCGGCATGTGGGATCTTCCCGGACCGGGGCACGAACCCGTGTCCCCTGCATCGGCAGGTGGACTCCCAACCACTGCGCCACCAGGGAAGGCCCTCTACACTATCTTTTTAGGAAACATAGGCTGCATTTCTCTCATCCTGTAGCTATTTCAGGTAGGAGGTTAATGTATTCCCAGTACTTTTAAGACAGCCAGGTAGTTAGCACATTTTTCTCTATGCCCAGTTATGGATGACTCAATGATCACCTATGGCATTCAGGTCTAGATCGTCCTCTGGAACGCTTGACCTTCCTGGGTAAGGGATTGTCCAACTGCGTATCTGGATCGAGAGATTTTGGTTGGATCCCACAAGAGCAGATATCCTTGTACACTCAACTATCATAACAGCTAACATTTATACTGAGCACTTACTATGTGCCATGTAGTAAGTATTCTAAGTACCTACACGTGATTACCTCATTTAATCCTATAGCAACTCCATGATAAATGTACTACTCTTACCCCATTTTACAGATGACGAAACTGAGACAGAAAATTTAAGCGAGAAGACAATCGTCACTCAGGTAGCCAACGGCAGAGCAAAACTGCAAACTCAGGCAGTCTGGCTCCAGGGCCCTTATCTTCCTCATTCAGCTCTGCTCTGCTCCCTGGACCAAAAGCTCCCTTTTCTAAGATATGGTCATCTCCACCTGCAGCAGGATGGAGGGCAGGGATTTTTACCTGAGTCTTCTAGGTGATTCCGCACTGATTTTAATTGCCCTGTGGTCAGTTGTTAGGGTGGGTTATAGAGCAGCAAAGTGAAGACTGGGATGAGTGAAGAGCCATGACTCTCATTATTTAACAACTGAACCAAGACTGGTCCTGCCGCCAATCATAACTCTCCCTCCCCGCCCCCAATTTAAGAGGTATTACTTCCTTATTTGGCTATGGGGGGAAAAAAGGGCAGCTTTTTCTTCTTTTTGCTTCCGAATTGGCAAATTCCATCTAAAAAACTGCATATACATACACACACACACATCTACTCTATTATGTTTCTGTTTCCCCTTTAAAATTACATACAACTGCAAGTATAATTGGAGGAAGAGATAAATTGGTATGTTCTGTAATTGCAAAGAGTTTTAGTTTCTAAAGCTGAAAACTGGTTGTGTTCATCAAATTATTTGGTAATACCTGCTAAATGATGCTCTTCTAGATAATTTTGCATGTATTTTTTATTGAGTTATTTTTGTATCTATTTTTGAACAGAGGGGGCATTCAATAAGGAAGGGGAAGAAAGGGTTTCATTTCACTGTTAATGGTCTGAATACTAGCCTTGTCGTTTATTTTGGATGTCCTCACCACATATATCTTGCTATACATGTAGGGAAAAAAATATTTAAAGGCAAATAAAACAGCTTAGTTCAGGTATAGTTATATTGTCAAGACACAGTTCCAATAGCAATTAAAATACAATGCCCTGAAAATAGTATTTTATATACGGGCATGATGGAATCGACCGTTATGACAGGGGCCGGAATTTTTAAAAAGAAGACAGATCTGATTTTTTTTTTAACTATTCTTTCATGGCACTTGCTTAGCTAAGTACATCAACAAGATTTATAACTACAGTGATTTATAGGACATATCTTGATATTATTCTTACACTATTTAATTTTGCTCCTTCTTCTTACTTCAATTCAACGTTAAGTAACTAAGTTAAGAACATTTTCCAAAAAAGATAAAAATTCTGGAGGATGGCACTTTTAGCACACCTGTGACGATGACGATCACGATGATATTGACGATGATACCGTTGATGGGAGCAGCGGCCATTTATTGAGTATTGGTAAATATCTAACTATACAGACAATACTTCGTTCAATCTTCCTAAAACCCCCTATGGACCAGAAGTTATTATCCCTTTCCATAGAAGAAGAAAGTGAAATTTAGAGGGATTACATAAATGACCAAAGATAGCCCAGTAAAGAAGTGGTTCAATCAGGATTTAAATCTAGGTCTTTATGACTCTAAAGCCCTCGCCCTTTACTATCACAAACTACCATCCATAATCTCCAATTCGTGACATTTTCTCCAAAATAAAAAGTTTAAAAAAACTCACTGAAAAATGAAAAATATAAGGCAGACATGGAAAACATTCTACTGAATATTCAAATCAGGAAATGGATATCCCATGATTTCGTTTCACTGAATTCAAAAACATGTGTTTTAATTCTAAATAAACTTTTCATGAATTATAATAAAAACTTGTTTAGGGCTTCCCTGGTGGCGCAGTGGTTGAGAGTCCGCCTGCCTATGCAGGGGACGCGGTTTCGTGCCCCGATCCGGGAAGATCCCACATGCCGCGGAGCGGCTGGGCCCGTGAGCCATGGCCGCTGAGCCTGCGCGTCCGGAGCCTGTGCTCCGCAACAGGAGAGGCCACAACAGTGAGAGGCCCGCGTACCGCAAAAAAAAAAAAAAAAAAAAAAACTTGTTTACAAGCTTCCTGGGATATTTCCTGCTGAATCTTATACAACAACATTGTGTCCAAATTGCATTCTGTCCTTCTATATATAATACAGGATCTTTAAAACTTTAGCGATGAAAATTTTGTACAAAATTTGAACATCTTCTGATATGCAGGGTATTATGGCTGCAAAACAAAACCTGGAGGCACGAACCTCCTATTTTTCTATGTCTTTTCTTGCCATGAAATCAACTGTTCTGGATACCCATAGTTAATGTATGAATCAATCATCTCATTAAGATTTTATACTGCTCACTAAAAAATTCATTTGCGTTGCTCGTGGACAGTATATTTCTTGGAATGTAATTTTTCTTTTCAACAAATATAGTGGGATATTAAAAGAAAGTTTTTTGTTATTTGGCAACTCCAAAAGCACTTCCACCTGCCTCTATGGAACGCTGCTGCTGGTTGGCCAAAGGTTCTTTTCAGAGCTTAGGATGAGGAATTCTTAGACTTCACTCAAGCTTGCTGTACCTTTTAGCCACTGGCACTGAACGATATGCATCTTTGCAACTCATTCTTTTTTCCCCAAGGCACATATACACAATATATTCTACTAAATCCAAGAACTATGCAAACAGAGGGCAATGTCAGGTTAATCAAGGCCATGTCAATTTCAACATGCAAAATATCCATAATTAATGTAAAAAGAGAATCGAATTACCAAAAAAAATCGCATATTGGTTTTATCTGTCAGGGGCCCCCGGGACTTTATTTTTAATGAATGGTGCTTTATAAAGAAAATATAAAAATATAGAGTAATAGAAATTTCAGTAATCATGAAAAGTAGTAATTTTGACTAGTGATTTCTATTTCTAAAATTATTTGCTTGAACAAATCTCTATCAATATTCATGAAGAACAGAGTTTAGGGCTTCCCTGGTGGCGCAGTGGTTGAGAGAGTCCGCCTGCCGATGCAGGGGACACGGGTTCGTGCCCCGGTCCGGGAAGATCCCACATGCCGCGGAGTGGCTGGGCCCGTGAGCCATGGCTGCTGAGCCTATGCATCCGGAGCCTGTGCTCCGCAACGGGAGAAGCCACAACAGTGAGAGGCCCACGTACCACCAAAACAAACAAACAAAAAAGGCATTCACGTTGGTTACTGGTCATAACCCATAATGGTTTATTTTGAGCACTGATCTATAACTGGTTAAATGAAACAGAGAACTTATACCTTGAATAGCATGAGAGAATGGGATTTTTCTAAAGTTTCTCAGAACCATAACTAGAAAAGAACTGAAAAGTTAAAGGATCTGCTCAAATTTAACAAAAAGCCAACTTTTTATTTTTTAATGTCCCAAATACTTGCCTGTCAGTTAACTGAGGTAGGGCCCAGCATTGGCAAGAAGCTTTCTTAACATGTCCCCAATCACATACTTAAGTTAGGACACACAGTGTTTCTCTTAGACTGGAGTAAGAAAATTTTATTTCTGCCCCAGGAGTACATTTGATATACCAGATTGTCTCTGATGGCATAATTCTGCCAAAATCATGTACTGACTATAATTCTTTGGATAATAATAATTAAAAAATCTAATGGATGATAACATACTGATACCTCAAGTGGAGTTAACAGCAGTAGGTTGAACCCGTAATCCACATCATAAGTTACACAGCAGTCGTGCTATGAATAAGACACCATCTATACTCAGGTGAAAAGGGGAGACTTCACGCAGAAATACACTAGCACTTAAATACTGAAATACTACTTTCTGTAGTACTGTGTGACTATTCTGGGGGAAAAGAGACCCGATTATTTAGTTTTTCTCAGGCAAAACTCTCAATGAATTCACTGAAAAAGTTCCCTAAGTAAATAGTGCAGAACTAGCTCATTTAATTTTTCTTGAGCTATTTTATGGTTATATGATAAAGTAGAATATATATGTCTCATAAAATTTGTTAGGAGTCAGCTAAGGGATTTGTACTTATTATTTTATTGTGTACAAATACTTGAGGTATATATCTTTATTTCCTTATTATTTATTGTTATCTCATATCTTGACATAAGAAGTATTGTACAAGGGCTTTGATAAATATAGTGAAACTAAACAACCATTCATTCTACTCCACTGAATTTGCAACTGTGTTCCCCACGATGCTGCTGCATTTTATACTCTTTCATATTTCAGAGTGGGTATGTCACATCCTTCAATAGTGGGGAATTGCACTCACTACGAAGCAAAGCCCTAACACATAGAAGTGCCAAATTGATGGAAAAAACAAATTGAAAAGAAATGAAGCAAGCTGTAATGAACAGGCAAACATGACTTGTTTAGCACTGAAAAATCAAAGAGGTGTAACAGTTTCCCTCACCAAATGAATAAGGTGAAAATCAACCTATCATTAAACCCTATAATTTCTCATCTTCATTCCAAAAATCCACAAGGTACCACCATTCTAAAGTGTCTGATTTTTATCATTGAAAGTATGATAAAGTATGTTTATCAGCTCCCACTTACTCATTAACTCTCCTGCTTTTGATTTTTTGTAGAATCTCAGTAGTCAGTCATGACCTAGTTATCAGAACCAAATACCTTCTCCAAGTCTATACTACTCGTAACAGCTCTTCTACCTTGGTTTCGATGAGACTACATTCTTATTATTCTCATTCCAGCTGCTTCACAGCTTCTTTAAAATCTTCCATGGTGTTCACTGTAGATTGAATGTTTGACCCCCCACCTCCAAGTTCATATATTGAAACTCTAACCTCCAAAATGATGGAGGTGTGGAGCCTTTAGGAGTTAACAATGTCATGAGTGTGGAGCCCTCATGAATGAGATTAGTGCCCTTATAAGAAGAGACACAAGAGCTTGCTCCTCTGCTCTCCACCCTGTGAGGGTACAAGAACACAGCCATCTGCAAACCAGGAAGAGAACCCTCAGCGGACATCAACTCTGCTGGTGCCTTGATCTCAGGCTTCCAGTCTCTATGGTATTTTATATATATATATATATATATATATATATATATATATATATATATATATATATATATATATATATATACACACACACATATATATATATATATGGCAGCCTGAACTAAGACAGTGATTTTTCCCCATCACCTTTACCTCATGCATAAATGATAGAAATGTCCAAAGGTTTTGCTGTCCATATCCTCATTTTTTTTCCCTCTTCCGGCTTTCTTCTCCCTACTGCTCATCTAGCACCTTCAGAATTTCAACTCTAGTCCCTATGCATTTAACTGCAGAATATATACCTACAGTTCTATTTCCCTCCCAAGCACCAGTCTTGAACTTCGACTTCTAGTGAGGTATCTATGTAAATGTCCTATGAGCAGTTTAACTCCTTGGCCTCATGCTGCCTTTGTTATCATTTGTTCATCAGTTCCATAAGTGATCTTGCTATGATGCAGACACTCTGCTCACCATTCAGGATACAAGGACGAGTAGGACAGAGCCATGGTCCTTGTGCTACTCACAATGGAGAAACATGTAAATAGATACATATAATAGAATATGACCATTAGTGCAATAGATCAAAGATCTGTAAGGACACACAGCAGTTCTTTCTTCTAATTTGCTCATTTCTTCAATTGTATCACATTTACCAGCCCTCTAAACTCAAAATCTCAGATTTATCCTTTATTCCTCCGGCTGATCATTACTTTTGCATCTGTATCTGCTTTGTAGAAGCCTCTTGCTTTATATTCCTTTCCCTCTGGAGTGCATCTCCTCCTGTAATACTCTAATAATCTCAATTCCTTCTGCCTCTGGTTTCCTTAACGTGCATTAAGGACTCTCTACAATTTGGTAGCAACTTATTTTCTGTTCCTTTTTAACACATACCAACCCTCACAATTAAATTGGGCAACATACATTTCCAAAGCAAGTCTTTTGGCTAACAGTGTCTTTCCTCCTCACGAATTACTCTTATCACTGGCTCAGAAAATTAAATCCTGATACGTTATCAAGGTTTAGGTCAAATCCCAACTGCCTGATAATATTTGCTAATCCTTCTACCTAAACATCACTTTCTTTTCTAAATTCTCAGGGACCTTTGTTTGCACAATGTTCAAACTTAGAATATTCTGTCACGTGCTGCAGTTTCATGCACATACATGCACATAGTTTTTCTCCTTATTAGATGGGGGAGATAGCCTACTGGAAAGAGCAAAGTTTTAGAATAAGATAGATCTGCCATTTACAAACGAATAGCTTGTTCGAGTTACTTAACCTCTGAGTCTTCATTTTCTCATCCATAAACTTAAATGTGATAAATAATGTAAAGTACCTTGCAGGGTACATGGAATATTGCAGGTACTCAATAAAGGCTAGCTATAAGAATAAGGAATACTGTAAGTAGAAACTTATGGTAGAAAGGAACTATGCTCTTCTATTCCATTATTTTTGATAGGGTCTAACAGAGCCCTTTGCCTGTACCTGACCCTCAAGAAATGCATTTTCTAAGGATGGATATATAGATGTTATACTTCCTCACAATATAATTTTCTTTCTTAGAACATTATCAGTGCTGCTTCAGAACTAAGATTACGTTCTTCACAAGAAAGTCTCTGTACATTTCAACTATAAAACAAAAGTTTAGCACACACGTGCTTCATCATGTATGGTTTCATTCACGTTTTTAAAGTAATTTTGGAAATATTTGTACAATTTAAAATGTGTACAAGGTTTACTTTCTAAATGAAGCATAGGAATATAACACACATTTGTATTTTTTGTACAATGTTGAGGCTATCATCTTGAAATGGTCAAGCTCTATCACCAAATGTTCTATCAATATACTAAATATTTTATATAGTTAAGAATATACTTTGACGTAACCACTCAAACGTGGAGGTGGCTATTTTCTCCTATGCTCTGCAAATATATAATGATGTTTCATATTGCATTTTAAAATATTTTGGCAGGAGGAATATCTTCCTATGTCCCTCTGCAGTTAAGATATACTTTTTCAAAAAAGGCAAAATCATAACTCTTATATGACTTTAAAGGAAAAATTGTAAAATTTCTATTCAACTTGATTATTGATGGAACAATAAGATGGTAAAATTGGCCCAAAGAGCATTTGAGAAACTAGGGATTTTATCCCTAGGCAGTATTAGGATAACATTTCTGGGTTGGATATGAAACTTGTTGATGTCTAGCAGGGCCATGAACTGGAATCTCTGGGGTTCATTTGATAGAAATATCCACATCTCTACTAGACGAAAATCTGTAAGTTAACTTCTACAGAGCTGTAAAGCAGGTCTTACCAAAAAAGAGTCAAGCCCAGCACTGCTCAGAAAGAATACTAAGGGATATCTCTTCCCTTTGTCTAAATTTCAGATAATATTTCTGACATAGATATTTTTGATAATGAAGTAATATCTACTAAGATACATTGGCATGTATTGGCAACACCGGAAATATTTATTCCTTTCACTAGGATCCTCTGCATCTTCATCTGTTGTGTTTACTTTAATGAACTGAAGGCAATGTTCCCACAACAAACTCCCCTAAAATGCTCATTGGAGAAATTCTAGAATGTCTGTAAAGAATGAAAACTGTCTGAAGAGCTGAGAAAGAAGAGAACACAATCAAATATACTCGTGGAAGTGAATCCACATGAATCAAATGAAAACATTTCTACACATAACCCATTGCCACCTAATAATCCTTATTTCCTGGCAGTTCTAACAATTCATCTAAATCAATTAATCGATCACCTATATATTTATAATTACTAATAACCACAGATTTTTACCTTATAGGAAAAACAGCATACACATCAACAGCACTACATTTTATTATAAAATGTGAACTAAAATAGCACAAATAGAAAAAGTTTTCAAAGTAGTAACAAGCCTATTCTTATACCTATTCATTAAGGTACAGTGCAAAGAACTGCATTATTCTATTTATAAACACATTATTGTGTATTTTTGTATTTCCAACAGTACCTGTCTTGAATAATATTTTACTATATCCACTCAGACATGTAACAGGCGTTTTGAATATAACCCGTCTAAATCATTCCTGACCTCACCATTCTTTCGTTTTCACTGTTTTCTCTGTCTCAGTAAGAGGCACCCCCATCTACGCAGTTGCTAAAACCAAACACATAGGCATCATCCTCTAGTGTTTTTGTTTTCCACCCTCAACACTGAATCCATCAGAAAGCATTCTGATTTCCTCACTTCTCCCAACCACTGCCCTGGTTATCACTGGCTATCATGAGCCCTTCCCTGCATTAAAGAAATACATCATCCCTTACGTCACTGCTTCGGAACCTGCAACCAGTATCCTTATTCAACAGGCAGCAGCAAGAACTACTTTTTTAAAGCCCTATTAGATCACTCTCGTGCTTTGTACCTTCTAATGACTTCCCATCCCAATAAGAGAAAAAAAAAAAAATTAAAAACCTTACCATGACCTAGAAAGTTCTACATGATCTGATCTGTGTAGTTTCCTGACCCCACCTTGTACCCACTGGTCAACAGGTCTTGCAGTTTCTCAAAAATGCCAATCTCCTTCCTTCTGAGTTGTTTTTTATTTTTTTTCCCCCAGATTTTTCCATAGATAGGTCTTTCACATTATACATATCACTTCTCAGAGAGGTCTCTGATTGCCCTGTCCAAAATGTATCCTCAACTTTTTCTATACCTTTAACCTACTTTACTTTCCCTTGTGTCACTATCCACTCAGTAAGTTTTAGTGTTTACTTTTAGGTTTACTTATTTATTGTCTGTTTTTCCCACTACAATGAAAGTTTCACAAAAAAAGGGCTTTTTAAAAAAAATATTCCCAGTGCCTAAGACAATGCTTGGCACCTGGCAGGTACTGACTAAATATATGTTGAATTGATAAATTTAAAAGCAAATGGTTAAGAGGATGACCTAGAAAATATTAACTTAAAAATTAATTTAAAACATTTTCACTGATATATATGATTAAAAAATGCTGAAATACAAACTTTCTATATAATTTTATACAGAAATAAAGCTCCTGTATAACTCAGGAGCTTTATTTCTGATATTTACATGAAACAACTGTCAATAGGACCTATTTATCCTATTAATACTGAAGAAACCAATAGTCACAACTGAGCCATCATACTTTCTGTACAATGTTAATGATAAAGCAAATAATTTAATAAGATTTAAGAAATACACGTTATATTCAAATTCATTTGTCTCTATGTCATTTGTTAAAATGTTGACTTTTCCTCTCTAGTTCTCTATTTATAAACATAAGCTTCTAATGTTAATAAAATTCTGGTAAAGATGCAGTTCTAAAATTTATGTACCTCTTTAATTTTACATATTCTGACATTAGGCAGAAACTCTTAAGGTCCTATATTTCAAAGCTGACTCCCAAAAATAACCAAATAGAAATTTTAACACATATTTCAAATTTTTTAATGAGAGCTATTTTAAAGAGTCACAATATTTGTTCTAGAAGTTAGCAAAAAAAACAAAACAAAACAAAACAGAATCCTAATATTATAATTTGACAAATGGAATAATTATTCTAATGTTAAATAATCATACCTTACAATAATTAACCCTATGCCTCATTTAGTTTTTATTAATGTGGATCCACATTGTATTGTTACTCCCGACTGAAGGACTACATAGAAATTAAACATTCTATTCAGCATTTTGAGAAGTGTGATCAAAGACAAGTAAGCTTTCATTAGAACACCATACCATACCAACAACTTCTCCTTTCTGATGGACTCATTTGACCAGAAGAATAGCCATAGACCTGGCTATGAGAAAAAGCTGAGCCAGAACGGGTTTATTCCAGGATTCCCCGTGGGTAGGAGGGGCTTGAGTCCTTGGGTGGGTGAGACTACAGCTCTGACTCATCATCTTTTATGACAGAACTTCTCACTTGCCACTTTTAACCTGATAACCAAACCCTAACTCACTTAATCTCCAAGGTTAACAGAAATGACAGGCACACCTGAGAGCCTGAAGATCACGGTCTTCACCCATTTCTTGGCTTCGTCTAAATCCTGTATCTTGACAGCTAATACGACCTCCTTACCTTAGTTTCCTGTAAGGAAGTCATGCCTTAACTTGAGTTACCTTCTAATTATACATTCCTTCTCCAATTTCTGGAACGTGGTGTTTTAACTTTTTTAATGTTGTCCAGTGTTTCTTATATAAAGTCTGATGCAATAAAGATCTTTAAAACCCATTTTGGTGCAGGGAGTCCTCTAACCAAAGAACTGACATATATCCCTTCAAATAACTGATAAATAATCATGGAGTCCATTTTGTTTCAGACGCCAGGAATGTCAGCTCTAAATAAAAAATAAAATATACATCTTTAGCCTCTATTTGTTGTTATGCTTGAAATCTCCTCCTTTGACATGAGTTGGGGCCCTCTGTTTCCATTTTAATATTTTCTGCATAATTTAATTCAATCTATTTTCAGTTGCCTCCAGTAATTTACTGTGCAGGCACAAAGGCTGTTAAAGTCAACAGATTTAGGCAAAATGTAACACCTAGTAATAGTGAGGGGATCAGATGAGATAGTATGAACTGCCTTCCAAACTGTGAATCTTACCTAGAAGCCTTAATTTCTTATAATGGATAGTTTTGGTTAATTACTTATCTATTTTATTCAGGTGTTATACTTTGTGTGGTTTAATTATCTTTTCATCTTCATTATTAAAAACAGTTAGATGATCAATTCCATTTTACAAATGAGGAGACAGAGATTCATGGTGGACCACCCAACTTGCTAAAGGTCGTGAAATTGGTAAGTGAGCCAGAAACTGAATGTAAATCTAACTTCACCCCTGTATTCCATCCACTGCACTTCCTCCCAGTGCTTCTAGAAAAAGAGACTGCTCAATATGGGGTCATATGGTTTTTTTTTTTTTTTTTTTTTTTTTGGGTCATATGTTTTAAAGGTAAAAAGCCCCGTTATTTACTAATTCTGCTGAGTGTGGCAGGTATAGAACAATTGGCACCATGGATAGATTTCACCTCTAACTTTCCTAAGGTAGACATGGATGTTACAGTTATTTTCTATTTGACTTGGTACCTCATATACTGTTTGAAAGTTTAATACTTTAATCATTGGGAAGATGTGCTGCTCTCTCGACATTTCTACAAGTAACAGCCAATTCTTGGCGAAATAGTTAATGAATGCCTAGGATTTGCAGGTACTGACCTAGGACCTTTGGGATGCATTAGAAAACACCCTAATGTGGCTCACAGAGTAGCTGGGAGAGATGAACAAAATTTAATAAACAATAAATAATAAGTTATATAACAAGTCAGTAGTAAGTGTTATGACAAAAGTAGAACAAGGTACGAAGGATCAGTAATGCAGGGAAAAGAGAAGGAGAGCAAACTGAATTTTAAATAGAATTGCTCAGGAAGACTTTGTTGAGAAAGCTGTTTGATCAAGACTGGAAGGAAGTGTGGGGTGAATTATATGAATACAATAGAGAAGAGTTTGGTGGGCAGAAAGAAGATCCATAGCAATGGGTTTAAGCCCAGCATGCTTAGAGCAGAATAAATAAGGGGAACTGAGATGGGGGCGGAGTCTGGCAAATTATGAGGGGTCTCATCTGCCCTTACAAGGACTCCTTCTTTTACCCTAAGGGAAATGGGAGCCACCAGGAGTGCTTGTGTGCAGGAATGACACGGTTTAATAACGCCAAGGTCTAATCATTTTATAGTGATCAATCTGGCTGCTGTATTGAAAATGGACGTTAGGGGAACAAAGAAATAGGGTATCATGGAGACTAGTCAGGAGGCTCTTGTGTTATTCCTGGGGAGAGACGACGATGGCTCAGCCTAGGGTAGCACAAGGTGATGAGAAGTGCTGGGATTCTGGTTTTGGCTTTTAAGTTACGGCCAGCTGGACTCCCTACCAGCTGATGGGAAAAGCTGTAGGGAGTCTAGGTGTGAGGGGGGATCAGAGAAAAGCAGGAGTCCTGATTCAGCTACGTGGTGTCCCAGACACCTACTAGGCGTCGTATCTCACCACTCTCCTGGATTTGTTGAAGTCATTAGTAACAACCGTGGCGCCCTTTCCTTGAACCCAGGTACAGACACAAAGTCTGTCCTGAGAAAAGCTGGCACTAGAAGAGGGAGCCATACGCCATCACGATGAGTTGCTGGTCAGCTGAAGCATTTACCAAGTGCGTAATACAGGTGTCCCTTCCACTCTGACAAATACTTAAAATGCATTTATTTTACATATGCATTTCAGGTATAGCTTTATTTAGGGTGCATTATTCAGACCATAGTATGGTCACTCCAGAGTTACATTTCCTCTGAAAGTAAAATGCTTTCTTCTTGACTTGGGATCGTTAAGAGCTTGAGATAATCTGCACAGTTTTTAAGCTGTAAATTCAAAATTATCATAATAGTATTTCTGCATCGCTTGTTTAGCAGAAACAAACTCAAAGGTAACCTATTTTCGTTTCCACTTGTACTTTATGTCACATTTCTGATAAACTATAATTCTGGGTCAACATCTTCTTTTAAGAGCATTTGAAGGTCAGTACTAACATGCTTTCTTTCTTTCAAACAGGGAGCTAGTTCACAGAAAGTATGCTCACATGATACATCTGTGTTAATAGGGGGAAGAAATTAAGTGAACCGGCAAGCGAGCGATTTGGTAAGTATGAAAAACATCCAGAGAGTAGAAAGTAAGAAAACAAGAATTCATTAGCTTGTTGTTGTTCCTGCTGTTGCAACAACCATATCTAGGAGAGTTCTGTTTATACCTCTATTTATAAGAAAAAAGAAAGACAATACATAATAACAGTTACGCGCCTCTAAGCTCCATGACAAGGAATGCACTGCGTGTAAACATTAGGATCCAAAAAGATATCGGCAGATGGAGTGATGGGCAGAAACTAATGAGGATATTTAATAGGGAAATTACATTCATAATTTAAGAACTTTTATTTCTAAGGATATATAATCTTGTGAAAGCATCCCAATATTTTAAGGATAGGCAAAATCTATTACACTTTAATACAGCAAAGGACAGAGAGCCTGGACACCTAGAATACTGTTCTATATCCTTAGAACACTAAGGATTGGCATTGGCAAATCACTGCTGGAGCCCTGTTTTCATCACTCTCATAATGATGGAGGTTTGCCTTGATCTCGAAATCCCTTTTGTTTTACATCCAAAAGCTTCTATAAGTCCAGATACTGACTAACATGATGTCAATACAATGTAGCCAACCACTTCTCCAGCTTTTAATCACCCTATAATATGTAAGGTAATACAATATATGTACATCAAGTAAGTTCATACTGCAGAAAACTGAAAAGTTTTAATGCATCTGATTTCTGGGTCTTAGGAAATTTTCCTACACATTGTCAGAATCTAATTTCATGTGAAGGCAAACACAAGATTATATTCTTAGAAAACATTGCCTAATATTTACTTAATAACCTTTTTGAAAATCCTACTGTAGAAGAGAAATCATGCAATGTCTGCTCTCAGACCACAAGAGAATTAACAAAAAGATAACAGGAAAAATCTAAAAATAAGTAGAGATTAAATAATATGTTTCTAAATAACACACGAGTCAAAGAAGAAATCGGGAAATTTTTAAGTGTTTTGAACTAAATGAAAATGAAAACAACTTATCAAAATTTGTGAGATGCAGTGAAAGTAGTGCTTAGAGGGAAATATATAGCATTTAATACATATATTAGAAAAGAAGAAAGATCAAAGATCAATTATCTACATTTCAACCTTAAGAAACTAGAACAAGAAGAGCAAATTCAATCAAAGTAAGCAGAAGAAAAGAAATAAGAATTATAGCATAAAATCAATGAAATTGAAAACAGGGAATCAATAAAGTCAACTAAACCAAAATCTGGTTCCTAGAAAATAAAAATAAAATTGTTAAGCTTCTACCCACGCTAATTAAGAAAAAAGAGAAAGAACAAAACTTGCTAATGTCAGAAATGAAAGAGGGGACATCACCACAGATGCCATGGACATTACAAAGATAATACAGGAATACTATAAACAACTCTATGTCCACAAATTTGATAACCTAGATGAAATGAACTAATTCCTTCAAAGACACCACCTGCCAGAACTCAGAAGAAATAAACAATCTGAATAGGCCTATATTTAAAGAAACTGAATCAATAATTAATCCTTCCAAAGGAGAAAACACCAGGTTGAGATGGGCTCATTAGTGAATTCTACCAAACACTTGAGGAAATTACACAAATTCTCAACAATATCTTTCTGAGGATAGGAGCAGAGGGAAGACTTCCTAACTCACTCTATACGCCTAGCATTTCCCTGATACCGAAACCAGACAAAGCTGTAACAAGAAAACTGCAGGCAAATACCTCTCATGAACATGGGATTTATCCCAGGTATGCAAGGATGGTTCAATATTTGAAAATCAATATAATCCATCACATCTCATGATCACATAAATAGATGCAAAGAAAATATTTAAACAAAATCCAATACCCATTTATGATAAAAATTCTCAATAAACTAGGAATAGAGGGGAACTTTCTCAAATTGATAAAAGCTATCTACAAAACACCTACAGCTAACATCATACTTAATGGTGAGAAACTGGAACCTTTCCCACTAAGATCAGGAACAAGGCAGGGATGTCCCCTCTCAACACTCTCTTTCAACATGGTACTGGAAGACCTTGTTAATGCAATAAGGCAGAGGAAGGAAATAAAAGGTATACAGATTAGGAAGGAAGACATACAACTGTCACTGTTGACATATGACATGATCATCTATGTAGAAAATCTGAAAGAAAATTGACAAAATACCTCCTGGAATCAATAAATAATTATAGCAAGATTGTAGGATACAATCTTGAATAAGTGGAATTTGAAATTTAAAACAGAGTAATTTATATTAGCACTCCCCAAAATGAAATACTTATGTATAAATCTAACAAAATATGTACACTATCTATATGAGAAAAACTACAAAACTCCAATGAATAAAATGAAAGAATTAAATAAATGGAGAGAGATTCTATGTGCTTGGGTAGAAAGACTCAATATTGTCAAGATGTCTGTTCTCCCCAATTTGATCTATAGATTCAATGCAATCCCAAGCAACATCCCAGAAAGTTATTTCATAGCTATTGACAAACAAATTCTAAATTTTATACACAGGGGCAAAAGACCTAGAAAAGCCAACAGGATAATGAAGGAGAAGAGCAAATTGGAGATCCGATGCTCCCGACTGCAAGACTCATTATAAAACTACAGTAATCAGGACAGTGTGGTATTGGTGAAAGAACAGACAAACTGATCAGAATAGAGGGTCTAGAAATAGACACACCCATAAATACAGTTGATTGCTCTTTGAAAAGGAGCAAAGAATGCAATGGAGCAAAGATAGTCTTTTCAGCAAATGGTGCTGGAACAGCCGGACATCACATGCAGAAAAATGAACCTAAGCACAGTCCTTACACCATTCAAAAAATGAAAATAGATCAGAGATCTAAATGTAAAATGCAAAACCATAAAACTCCTAGAAGATAATACAGGAAAAAACCTAGATGACCTTAGGTATGGTCATCTTTTAGATACACACCAAGGTCACAATTCATAAAATAATTGGTGAGCTGAACTTCATTAAAATAAAAAATATATACATGTATCTGTTCTGTGAAAGACAGTGTCAAGTGAATGAGACGATAAGCCACACATGGAGAAAATATTTTCGAAAAACACATCTGATAGAGTACTATTATCCAAAAAATACAAATAACTCCTAAAAACTCAACAAGAAGACAATCCACCATTTTTTTAAAAAATGGGCTAAAATTCTTTACAGACACCTGGTGAAAGAAGATGTGCAGATGGCAAATATGCGTATGAGAAGATGTGCCACATCATATGTCACTGGAGAAATGGAAATTAAAGTAATAATGAGATATCACTACACTGGTACTAGAAGGGCCAAAATCTGAAACACTGACAACACCAAATACTGGTCAGAATGAGGAGCAAAAGGAACTCTCATTCATTACTGGCGGGGATGCAAGATAGTCCAGCCACTGTGGGAGGCAGTCTGGTGCTTTCTAACAAAAGTAGACATACTTTTACCATACAGTCAAGCCTTTTCACTCCTTGGTATTTACCCAAACGAACTGAAAACTTACGTCAATACAAAAACCTTCATACAGATGTTTATAACAGTTTTATTCATAACTGAAAAAACTCAGCAGTGCCTAAGATATTCTTCAGTGGGTGAATGTGTAAATATGCCCTGTAGTGGTCCAGATGATGGAATATTACTCATCACTAAAAGAAAATGAGCTACTAAGCCTTGAAAAGACACGGAGGAAACTTAAAAGTATAGTACTAAAAAAAAAAAAAAAAAAAAAAAAAAAAAAAAAAAAAAAAAAAAAAAGTATAGTACTAAAACGAAAGAAGTCAATCAGAGAAGGCTGTATACTCTATGATTCCAACTGTATGACCTTCTGGAAAGAGCCCAACTATGGAGACAATACACAGATCAGTGGTTGCCAGGGGTAGGGGGTGAGGGAAAAATGGACAGGCAGAGTATAGAGGGTTTCTAGTAAAAATACTCTGATAAAAACTGTACCATTCTGGTGAGTGATATTGATAATGGGGGAGGGCCACGCATGTGTCGGGGCAGGGGCTATAGGGGAAATCTCTGTACCTTCCTCTCAATTTTGTGGTAAACACAGAAATGCTCTAAAATATAGTCTTTTTAAAAAATCATACTACATTAAAAATAAATTTCAAGATACATTCTTATTAAAAATTGAAAATTTCTTTAAGGATAATTATTTCATAAGATTTCTTTCTCCTTCAAAGTCAATGGCTCTCATCAGGTTTCATTAAAAAAAAATCACAGATTGTTATAAGATGTGCCTCTCTTTTGGTTCTCTATTTTCTGTATTACACCTCACATTATCTTTAGTCAGAATAGAAGTCATGCCTGTGTAGTCATCAAAAATTTCTTCAGAGAAGGCTTAAAATCAAGCTTTAGACAGCTCCCCCCTGCAGTTATTTTTAACAGTAAAGGAAACAAAAATTCTGTCTGAGTAAACGCTACAGCTCAATGGGCCAATTACTGGACATTAGCTGTAAAATTCTCCTGGGTATGTGAAGAGCATCGTTCTTTAGAACCCAGGAAGATTTTATCAGCTTTCTGTTGACAGTGCAAATCCAGAATTACCGATAGTAAGCAAAAGAATCAATTAGTAGTAGCCTTTGGCCTTCTGACCTTCTTAAAAACCCCACCAACACCCTGCACAGCAACTGCTGAACTAAACTGTGATCTGCAGAAACTTCCCATGAAGGAGAAAATAGACGGTTTCTGTTGTGATCCTATGTCAGATTTATCATCAATGTGCTAAACAATGTCAACTCTTTTGACAGCTGATCCAGTAGGCAGATCTAAAGAGCATACGTGACAAGGTCTTCATAGCACTTCAATATTTCCCTTACTGCATTAGAGAGTGAACGTGAGACTATGTCTTTATACGCTTTTGGATGAACCTAGAATGGTTGAGTCACTGGGGCTTGAGAAATCTAAACTTATACTGTCCTAGATACAATGGCAAAGTTGACTTATTCAAGATCAATTTTGAGCCCAAATGGTATGCTAGGGTTAAAAAAAAAAAAAAAAAAAAAAAGGCTAGGAACGGAAATGACTTAATGAAGCATAATTTTTCCCTATTTTGTATGTGCCACTTCGGCCAGGAAAAGTCTGTCTGGAAGGACTTCATTGGGCCACAGGCAATGGAAAGGAGATATACATTTGTAGAGCAATAGTGGGGACCTAACTAGGGCTGATGGCAAAGTTCTCAGAAACCCTGCAGCTTTAGGAGTTTATAAGATAAATAGTTTCTAGGACCATATGAACCTGCAATTCCACTCCTGGTCATATATTTGGAGAAAACTATAATTCAAAAAGATACATGCACCCCAATGTTCACTGCAGCACAATTTACAGTAGCCAAACCATGGAAGCAACCTAAATGTCCATCAACAGACGAATGGATGAAGAAGATGTGGTGTGTGTGTATATGTATATGCTTATATATACATGCATATACATACTGGAATACTACTCAGCCATAAAAAAGAATGAAATCAGGCTATTTAGAGCAACATGGATGGACCTAGAGATTACCTTCCTAAGTGAAGTAAGCTAGACAGAGAAAGACAAATATCATCTGCTATTGCTTATATGTGGAATCTGAGAAATAAAAAGATATAAATGAACTTATTTACAAAATAGAAACAGACCCACAGGCATAGAGAACTAACTTATGGTTACCAAAGGGGAAGGGGAGGAGGGATAAATTAGGAGGATAGGATTAACATACACTGCTCTATATAAAATAGATAACCAACAAGGACCTACTGTATAGCACAGGAAACTATATTCCATATAATATAATAACCTATAAGGTAAAATAATTAAATAAATAAATATATATCTGAATCACTGTGCTGTACACCTGAAGCTAACACATTGTAAATCAACTATATTTCAATTAAAAAAGATAGCTTCCACAGGTGTTTTAGAAATAACCTCACAGCCTCATGTACCAGTTTTCCCTCAGATCTACTGAACCACTGGGACAGAGGAACTGGTTTGCAGATAACTGTACTCACATGGCAGCTGTGTACTTTGGCTGAATCCAAACATTCCCACATCCTTTGAGCATCTGCTACATACAAGTGGCACCATTCACAGAGGACATTACAGCTGCTGACCCTCAAACCTGTCTGGCCTGCCCCTTTCCGTCCCACCCTGGAAAATGTGGTACTTTGTAATCTGGCTATAATTGATACCAGAACGAAACAATCATTGCTTCAAGATAGAAACATCATATATACATTCTGCTATGTGATACTTAGAAAGTGATTTTATGCCACTACTTTACGCAAGACATTTTTCTGTCTTTTATTGTAATAAAAGTGTTTCATAGTTTCAGTGTGTTTGAGTTTATTACGAGCCTAATGTTACATACATATGGATAAATGTATCCATATTAGTAAATACTTAGTGCAAGCCTAAATGAAAATGCTGTCATAAGCCATCCAATGCTCCCTTTATCGCACATTATATATGAACGAAACATGTATCTTACATCTAGACACATAATCTCATGTTTTGCCCTAACGTCAAGTCTACAGGCACGCTGTCATTGTTTTGGAACACCCTTCCTCTAATTTTAATTTAGGGGCAATTAATTGACCTTTGCTGAAGGAATTCATCCCTCCGTGATCAAAACAATGTCGCCACACATTGTAAAAGTTACAACTCAAACCAATCAACCAACGAAAACAACCTGTAATGTTCTAGGTTTATCAGTCTATCTCAGTCTCCTTTTGATGTAAATCTTGTTTTCTATAATCTCCCTTGATTTTAAAATACATATTTCAATCTTCTTACAGATATAAATCTCATCATTTTAGGTATCCCCCTGTATTCACCATGTATTCTTGAATCGCTTTTCCAATGTACCTCACTCGATTCTGAAATGCATTTACTCAAGGAGTCCAAAGCCTCCTTCCCTTGTGGATCCCAAAACAATTCCTGGCATCTGGGGGCTAGGGGAGTTCTTGACGGATATTCGAGAACCTTAAAATGGCTGTGTTAAGAGCAGAGATCTAACCGCTCCCCGCATTCTGTCTGACCTCCTTCACGTCTTCCTGAATGCAGATCTTAAAGAAGCAGCAAAACCCCATTTCCACATGTGCCGTATCTGTGTTATACTCATATCACACTTTCCAACTTTATTTCAAGAGTCACTTCCCTTGGCGCGGCTCTCCCTTTCCTTGGGCAGAGGAATTGACTGCCTCTCTCCACTCTTCTGGCATTTTTCTCTTAAATTTGTTATAACTCCCACTACTTGTTATATTGCAGTGATGCATGTATCTCTCTTTCGCCCTCACCAGACAGTGAGTTTCTTGTGGGCAGGAAACACATCTCACTGTACCTGACATACTGACTGCTGGGAAATCTGTATTGACTAAATCATTACAACATGTAATCTCTTTACACTTCTTGCCTGGGACAATATATACTCTGCTATAGGAGGTACTATTGCACTTAATTACAACTCTGTTGCCAGCTAATATATTACACCTGAACTGAATCAGCAGTGGAGCCATGACGATGCATAACAAGAATCAGTGAATGGTCATCAGAACAACCTTTTGTTTTAATATGTTTTTCTCTGAATGCCATTTAAAAAGCTTACATGTTGTGCTTTTCAATCCCATCCAATTGCCTGAGGGCTCTTTTGTCCCAATCTAGAAATAAGGGGAAGCCTACTCTGGTAGGATAGCAGCAGGTTTTTTAGGTTTTGAAAATCCTCAATCTTCTGCTTTCCGCCCAAGGGTCAACGCCAGAGGGACAGGAAGCTCAGATGCTTGCCCACCCGTGGTCCCTGCATCTCCCCATGGCACAGGCCTTTATGTTACTCCCTTTGTGGAGGTCAGATGAATCCTTACTCACAGACCATTTCAAATATCTCACTTTCTTCTCTCCAGATTTTCCCTTCTTTCACGAAGGATTTTTTATTGTTGTTTTCCACAAAGTAGGCATTGCCTACATCATATGGTACAGACCTTCCATTCTATAACTTAGAATAAAACTCTAGGTCCATCCCTCCAATCTTGGGCCTTAACGTATAAAGAGATGCTTTGGGAATGGAAAGTCTGACTTTCAAGAAATGTTTCTGAAAAGAGCAGAAAAAAACCTATCACTGAAGACAAAAGCAGACATAGACTTTTGCTTTTTCTTTGCAGGTCATGTATCCGAATTTTAGCGACCACTGAGCCCTCTGACTTAACAGGAGGAAGACCATACAAGGAAATGTGGATAAACAAAAACTCTTTAAACACAGTTGAATTTTTCATCTCGATGCAGTAAGAAGTCCCAGTAAATGTCTATTTTGTGCCAACCCTAGCACTTACTTTTCCCGTATATAATTCATATATGCCCCTCCTCGTGACCATACAAGTTAGAAAATGAGGCTCCATCTTGCAAGAGTTCACAAGACTGTTCAACCAGAAAACGAAGGGCGGCAAACCTTGTTGATTTGCAACGAATCTCTAATATCAAGCATGTGTTTATGGTTTATAATATTTCCTTGTCTTAAGTGTCTGCTGTGAGATGAATACGATCTTAAGTACTTTAAGAATGATATGGGAAAAAATATCCTTTTACTCCAATAAATCACATTTCAGTTAGGGAAACTAAACACACATACATGAAAAACTTCAAAAATTCTATGTGAAGCAACACATCGAAAAGTGCCAAGAGTTTAGATGTTTAAATAAAGCATTACATTTTTAGTCATCAAAATGGCTAAATTTTTTAAATACTTTCAAAATACAGGATACTTCTGTACTTACTTACATGCGAAACTTACATGTGAGATTTTGTGGAAGTATCATAAAATGTTAGTACCATTATAATGAAATATTTAAAACAGTTTTCCAAAAAAACCATACATTTCAATTTTAGATATTAGAATTTAATTTTAACATTTCATGGTTTGGAAACACTTTAATTAGAATTCCTGGGAATAGTTTTTTTTAAATCCTAAACACATTCAAGGAGAGAGGATCCAGCAGAAAACTCTGAGGAGAAGGGGGATCCACTCACCCACACAGGAAACGCCACTGTCTGGCACAGAGCCAGCCTGGGGACCTGACTCTGGCACATGCGTCTGAGCTCTGTGACCTTGAACAAGTCACTTCACCTCTCTGAGCCTCAACTTTGCCAACTGTTTAAGAAAACTGAACAGAATGATCGCAAAGGAATCTTCCATTTCCAAGCTGCATAATCACACCACCTGATAAACTGTTTCCCAAAAACCTTTAAGCAAGAGGCTTGCAGTGGATGACAAAAATGGGAAAAAAACTTCCAGCTTTTGGGTCAATTTGTTTAATTTGATAATGAGCTTTTCTCCAGCAGTTGAACGTAGGAACCTGAACTTGCTGGTGCATTAACCCTCGAAGTTCCTCAGGAATATTGTATTCTCTGCTTTTCCAATGCTCGTCAATTTCTGAGGTGATGGACATCCATCCTGGATACAGCGTGATTGAACAGAAGCAGGATACACCTAATTTATGCTTTACTTCCAAATTTTTATTTCAAATACTATTCTTGAAACAAGTCAATCTTCATCTTAATATGCTTTCCAAATTTAGCAATGAAGATGATCAAACTTCTTTCTTCCACCCAAAATTTGAGAAATAATGACAGTTAGCTAGAGTTTAATGACACACTTGCCTTTCTGAACGTGTGCACAAACACAGCAGATTCTGTGGACATGTCAAATCTGTTATATGAAATGAAGCTATTTAAAAAGAAGCCTGACAGGATCAAGTCGAATGATGTAGCCTGGGTCCCCAAACCCAAAATATGTATTGAAGAAGTGAGAGTTTGGAAAAAGTTTCTTCTCATTTTCTTCTCGGATTCAGATTATTTCTCTGTCCCCACATAGAGTCAAACGAAAACCACAACTTTGTTCTATACGTTGACAGTTATCTGAGTCAAACCCTCTTCTTCTGAGAAACAGACTGGAATGGTAGTTATACCCACAGACCGGAGTCAAGACTCTGGGTAGATCTTTACAGAATGTCTATGTGATGCAGCCTCTGACACCCAAAGGTTGCAAACATACAACTAACATCACTGCCCTCACGTCAACATTTGCCACTACAAAGTTCAGTAATAATACATCCAATATGATTAAAGTGATAGGCCTACCAAGTGAATAAAACCCCCTTAAAATCTGACTTGGACCCGGTACTTAATCTAAGCTGCCAAAATTGAAGGAAACGCCATTCAAGATGGTCTTTCCCCAAATGTTCACCAGACCGTTCCAACTCCCCTTCAGTATTCAACCTCACAGAGTATTCTCCCAACATTTACTAGGAGGGTTGGTCTTGCTTTCCATGGACTTTGAATATTGCAGAACTCCTTTGGTTGGAAAATACTGGTTGAGGTCCTTATTTCATATTTGGACCTTTCTATACTCAAGACTTTTCCACGGGTTTTTCACTGTCTTCCCAAGGTCATGACTCTTTTCTCCTGGACAGTCTCAGTACAATAACTGAAGTCACCTAGACTATTACAGCTGGTTCAGCTTTTATCCTTTGCTGCTAATTACTGCCAGATGCAATCTAATTAAACCCACCAGGTGTCTCCCCTCCGGTTAGAGTAGCTCCTAGAACCTTGTTATGAATAAAATATAAAAAAAAAAAAAAAAGAATGCCAAGCATGTAATGAACCTTTCGTGGAGAGTTTGATAGGTAGGGTTTAAAACAGTTTTTTGGATGATTATAATAGAAGGAATGAAAATAAATTCACTAAAAAATATGTAGGCCGTGATGTACAAGATTACTCTGTCATTCTATTGCTCGTAAACATATTATTGCAAAGTTACTTTTCTTAATCTAACTGAAAATGTTATTCATCATGCTGAGTATAACAATAAAGCTAAAAAGTACGATGCGGGATTATTCAAATAGAACATACTATTTGACATTTACTCTCTCAAGGATAGGCACATAATAATTAACATAAGCAATATGATGAAATGAATTACTTTCTTCAACATAATCTGTTGCTTTTAAAACAACATAAGGTGATATTTTGATGCAATATTCTGAAACTAAAGTTTTTTAAAAAAAAAATTCTTCTCTAACTATTCAATAGTCCAGCATTTAGAAAGAAGATATTCTTACCACTAAACATTTGCATGTATTTGATATTTTTGTTCTTCGGTGCTTGGAGAAGACTTAAGTCAAATACAGAATTGCCAGTTTATTCAATCTCAGAAAATAATTTTAAAGCATTTTTTATTCTAACGCCAATGTGTCTCCAACGTGCCATCTACGTGTAGTTTAAACAAGTTACGTATAAATAATTTATATTTAGATATAATTTACGTATAAATTTAAGCAAATTACATATATGTGAATAATGTGTAATATTTATATTGCCTAGTTGTTTATCCTGCAAATGTGTATGACTGGACAGCAGAGAGAAACTCATCTGAGACTAGTGCATTTGAAACACAACTTTCGTTGGAATTGTTAATTCACCTTATAAATCTAAAATATAAATTGTCTTTAGTTTCTAAAAAGGGTGAGAAAGAATTATTTTCAGATATCATTGTGTATTATTTTGGTTTTTATCTTATTAAGTTGTTGTGTATAAATTATTGTTTACTATTTCATATGAATCATTCTGAGTTAATATATTTGACAATCACAATTCCATAAGCATCGATGTATATGAATGTATAACTGTAATAACCTAAGACTTGATAAATTTGCTATCTATAGGTGATGAAGTCACTGGCTGTGATAAAGTTCAAAGATCAAGTGATTAACTTAACCTGTAGTGTAATTCCTTGTTGCTTACGCAAAATGTCTCACTTAAAATATACAATATTATACCTATGTATATAAATACAGCGAACTTACTGATATTAACATACTGCACTGTGTATGCTTTTGATTTTGTTTTTCAAAATAGCCAATTACTTTCCAGGTTTAAAAAGTCAACTCAAGTATTTTAAAACAACTTAGGTATTACAATTAATTTTTATTAAGGGAGACAAAATAATGTAATAACACTTTGACCAAAAACAGAGCACACAAAGAAAATTTACCATTCATCATCACTCAGTTATGTTTTTCTATCCTTGTTTTTCCAGTGAATGCATTTTAATAAGTTATGGTGATATAAAAAGCTGAAAATTCTGAATCTGCTTCCTTCCATCAGTAAAAAATGACAGATATATCTTATGGGTGAAATTATATTGATCTTTAAATATCATTTATTACTGATTTAGATCTAGGTTTTTTCAAGTGTGATGATTAAATGCTTACCTATACTATCTCTATTTTGTTATTAAGGCATTTTATAACAATATTTTTCTTAGACTTATCTACAACTATATACATACTCACATTTTTATAAACTAAAGCAGTTTTATAATTAGCCACCCCCAACACAGTCCCAAAGAGTGGCCCTACATTTCTTCTCATATTAGTGTTAAAGGCTATATTTGATTTAAAATTTTCAATCTGTGTAATTACCACTTTACTGACATATCTTCAACTAATTTGTCAAAAGCTCAATCATGGAAGGCAATATTACACAATGGTAAGCTTTAATTATTCTCTTACATTAGATAATACTCGTTTTCAAATAGAAAGTCAACATATTCCAAAATAAACAAATGCGAAATATACTGGAATTTTCTGTTCTATTGCTAGAAATTCTTAATTATCAGGCTAGGCTGTGCTTTTGACATTTCTCCCCTGGACTTGCTAAACCACACTTCAAGGCTGCGATAACTAGATTAAAGTAGTAACACACCAAATGTAGCACCAGGCTGTAGTTTTAGCTGACACAAATCACGTTTCACTGGACACACTATAGTCTGTAACACAAGATGACTTTGCTGGAAAAGCTAGTGTTTGCCAGGCTGGGGTTACACTTACATACTGTCATCAATGTGCAGCTAGGTACCACGTAGGAACCGCGAGTTTTTGTGAGTTTGTAATAAAATAGGGCTGATGTAGTTAAGATATCTTAATTCTATTTCTAAATCACATCAGCTTTAACCAGTATACCATATGATTAAATGCCATCCAATCTTGTCTCCTATAGGTACCTGAGAATTTCTGGCTGCTGGTTAACTTAGGTTCATTTACACATTTAAAACAGTACATTTGTCTTCGGTTGGGAAAAAAATCAAACCGGTAGTGTAAATGCAAAAATAAACACCTTGCATATTTGGCTGGGTTATAATAGGTTGTAACAAAATCTACTCACATCATAAAAATGTCTGTACTAAAGGGATAGAAAATGTATTTTACATAAAATTTTGGTGTTTGATTTTTACTGATCTGCTTTTCGAAATGTCTGTTTACAAATATTTTAACAAACAAGTCTGAATCACTGATTGCCTATCTACACGTCTTTTGGAAAACCAATTTTAAAAGTCAGGTATGAGGGGTTTATGATTTAGTTGGTAATGTTGAGTCCAGAAAGAAATATAAAATAAAATATGCTTTGAGGGGTGTCAAATCCTATGAGAGGTATTACTATAGGTATTTCTACTTTACGCAACTTAAACACTTATTTCCCTTACTTATTACAAAGAAGGAAACATAGGTGATTAACAAATTATAATTAAGGGAAACATACTGCTGATAATACAATAGTAATACTGCCTGTATTACGTATCAAATACTGCCTGATTTTTTTCTAAAGAAAATAGTTAACTCTGTACAACTATAAAGGAAAACAGTTTTGTCAGAATATCCCCGTTACATTTTCCCCTCCTCCCATCCCTGAAGTTACATGTCCTTTAAAATACAGAACTATATTCGACTTTAAAGCACATTTTGCAGATAAAACAGGGGCTTCCCTGGTGGCGCAGTGGTTGAGAGTCCGCCTGCCCATGCAGGGGACACGGGTTCGTGCCCCGGTCCGGGAAGATCCCACTTGCCGCGGAGCGGCTGGGCCCGTGAGCCATAGCCGAAAAAGCACATTTTGCAGATAAAATACTGAAATATATTGGAATGTGTGTAGTGAAACAGTATTACCAATAATGTACTACACCATATTTTATTTCTCTTCCTTGAGTAACTTTGATACACAAAAACCAACTGTTGGTGTTTTCGAGGTAGCATAATATCTATGAAAAGAAACATACATTTATACAAAAATAACAATGAAAATACATGTATGCAAAGGTATTAGTTTGACAGTCATATTGTCTCTAAGACTTTTTATAGTAATAGAATAGTGATGTAATTTCTTTGTCTTAGGAGGCCATATGAGATTTCTCAGGAGGAGCTATAACTTAGGCCAATGGTCCATATGTTTGGGGCTTCACTTTCCGCATTTATTTACATCTTCTTAATCCTTGGAGTAATGCATACTAATTAGGTTTAAATTATTTTTAAATGAGCACTGGTATAGGCAGTGATAATTATTTATGAAGTATTACTGAAGAACACTAGAAGCTACTTCACAAAATGAAACAGCTATCCTTTAAATTGTTCTGAGAACAGGCAACAATGTAGGTGATTAACAGATGTAACTCTTAATGGAATTCTGTTTTATGAAAACAATTTCAACTAAAAAATAAATATGAAGTATTTAAATCTAGAGTAGGTTTTCTTGAGTTCTAGTCTATTTGTTTCCAAAGTTATGCGGGCCTGGGCAAATTCTAACACATGGTGCTAATAAAAAAAAAACCACACACGTAGCAATGCTGTCTGGTCAGAATGTTGCCTACCTGGAAAAACAGTCTAAAACCTAGCTAGGGATTAATCGTCTCCTTTTGAGGCTGGAAGAAAGTTAGGCTGCATTTCATGGAGAAATAAAATGGGCCAGTTTTTCAATTCCGTTCTTAAGTGGAATAACAAAGGTTTTACTTAAGAAAAGCCCCAATACTTATCTCAAGGAGAATAAATCCGTGGAGCAAAATCTTTTGTTACCATTTAGACCCAGAAAAGGAATTAGGGAAGTTGGGGCCAGGGTACATGTCTTCAGGGTATTTGGCCACCTCTGATGTATTCAGACATTATGTATTCATGATGTGTGTACGCATGAAGTATGCATGTATGTCTGATGTAAGCTGCATACATGCGATGTGTATGTGCACGTATGTGTGATAAATGCATGCATGTCCGGTGTGCATGCAGCATGAATGTTATGGTTAATACGATTTCGGTCTTATTTTTCTTTGAGGACCGGAGTTTCCTTGGGTTTGCCTTCTCTCTGCAATTCTGCAAGATAAAGACCCTACATGATATACAATGTACAAAATAATCTAAGTTGTTGCTGCAGTCCTTAGAGCAAAGAGGTACCAACTTTGAGACAAATGTTTCACTTAAGATGGCCTGTTTTCATGTTATTAGGTTCTATGTTGCTTCCAGCATGTTTCACTCTCCTTAATTCACTTTTCCAGAGCCCAGTTAAAATAAAATGACCTGTCTTTGCCTCTCTGACATCAATTTTTCCTCATCCACCCCACCTCATCTTGTATTGCTTTTGTCTTTCCTTCCTTCCTATCTTCCTAAAAATTTTCCACTTACCTCATGAAATATTTCTCCTTTCTAATTTTAGGTGCTACCTAAGACACATCCATTACATTTGTTAACATTTGGAAACCTGTGACAGTAATAAAAAGGTAAATAAGAAAACCATGGTAAAACGTCATGTTCTCTAATTATTCACTGTCAACATCATTTGCTAATGTATGAAAAATGTGACCAAACATTTCAATGTATAATATTCTCTTTAGTAAATCACATTAAGCCTACTGAAATAAGTTGCAGATATATTGCTATACTTTTAGAAAAGTTGTTTTCGTGTCAGTCTAAGTCATTAGTATACTGTGATTACGCTTCCAGTCAGCAGGTATCAGATTTTACAAGTTTCTTGTTTACAAGTGATTTATTACTGAATTATAACTATGTTAGCAGTAAAATTGAATATTTACTTTTTCTTTTCCCCCCAAACTCTTTTTTTCTCCTAAAACCAGGATAGTGAAGAGTTTTAAATCATCAATGGCTGTAGATTTTAAGCAGTATTAAAAACTAAGAATTTTATGGCTATTAAAATGCTGTCTTTAGAATTACTCTTTGCTATGTGGACCCAGAACTAACAACTTAAAAGAAATAAAAAGTACAGTAATGGTATCCAAAAGAACTCAAAATAGTATTGTACCATAACCTCTCTAAATCACATTTCAAATTCTACCTAGCTTATTTCAAAATATACTCAAATAATTTAAGTATTTCAAAACAGATGTGTGATAATAACATTTTTAATGGTTTTAAAAATAATCACTTTTTAAAGAATCACCTACCCTTCTGCAGTCTGGAGGATTGTTTCTTTCCCATTTCCCTCTGTTAAACTAAATGTGATCTTGCCTAAAGGTGCAAGTATACTTATATGTGCAGGGGCTTCAATAATTCATATTTTTGACATCCAGACATTATACGACCCACTGAATATCCTTAATTAGTTGAAGGAGGAGGCATCTGTATGGATTCACAAATTATTTTATACATGCTTTTAAATATTTTAAATTAGAGCTTCCAATTAAAATTGTACATGTCACATTGTCTCATTTAATTCCACTGTTCTTTAGGTGGCGCAGCCTCAGCTGAACAAGCCTCATTGATGTGAGCTGAGCTCAATTAGTTTCTGATGTTCTGTCAAATTGCCTCATTACCTGTCATGCAAACACCACTGACACGTTTACAGCCGAGCACTTTGCATCCATACTATTCTCTTTAGACCAAAAATGATTATTCTCGTTAGAGTAGTAAAAATAAGCAACCTACTAATGAACAGTAAACCAACAGTGATGGGACTTCTATAAATCAAGTGTGTGCTCACACACGTGCACAGGTGCCCACACACACTCACACAAGCTTTTTAAGTTATTTAACCTGTGGCTCCGCCAGGAAATTCTTTGAGCCTTGTTGTGGCTGCTTTGTCCATTGGGTTTTCCAAATTTCTTCCAACGTACTGATGATCAGAGAAACTAGGAGTTTTCCATTCTGTATGTATCTGAATTTAAAATGTATTTCACCCTAGGATCATGAAACATACATGTGAAGCCCTGCACAGCAGGCTTAAAATGGCTTAAAATACACTTATGCCACATTCTAGAAGAGACAGAATAAACACCTACTTCAAACAATCTTTATTTGTAAATCCTTCAATAATGCTGTTTAACCCTTATCAAAATATTGACCCACGGGTAAAGATTTATGTGGTTTTAACCCTTGAATCTGGAGTCACCTGAATGACTTTTCTTTCTCCCTTACCCTTTATTCCTTGCCTTTCGCATGTGGATAGAGGAGTACAGAAGGTTAGAATCTAATTAAAAGATAATGTTTTTCAAGGTTGGTCTGTACAGATGACACGTATTGAAGCAGAAACTCATTTTTTTTTTTCCTGAATGGCTGGCAGAAGATCATTAATAGAGCAAAAATCCTGCATTCCATTAACAGTTTCATGATGCTGAAAAATACTCCAAAGTTTCTGCCTGCTGGTGGCTTCCAACCTCAGCTGCAGGTTATAATCCCCTAAAGAGTTTTTAAAAAATACCCATGCCCAGGCTCTACCACAGACCAATAAAGTCAAGACCTTGGGTAAGACTTCTCTGGTGGCACAGTGGTTAAGATTCCGCCTGCCAACGCAGGGAACACGGGTTCGAGCCCTGGTCCGTGAAGATCCCACATGCCTCGCAGAGCAACTAAGCCCGTGCGCCACAACTACTGAGCCTGCACTCTACAGCCCGTGAGCTACAACTACTGAGTCCGCAAGCCACAACTACTGAAGCCCATGTGCACCTAGAGCCCATGCTCCGCAACAAAAGAAGCCACCGCACCGCAACAAAGAGTAGCCCCCGCTTGCTGCAACTAGAGAAAAGCCCACGCGCAGCAACGAAGACCCAATGCAGCAAAAGAAAGAGAAAAAAAAAAAAAGATCTTGGGGTATTTGCTAGAGGTATGTATGTTCTATAAAAGCTTCTCAGCTGACTCTCTTGTACAGCCAGGATTGAGAACCATGTTCGAAGGGCATCTGTCCTTATAGGTGAGAAATAACCGTGGGCATAAATTGCAAGCACATGACTTCCTTTGGACCTCGTATCTACCGTTTCGAGCAAACTTCAAAGAATTCTTTAAAATTAACATGAACGTAATTTTGTCTTGCTTTAAATATTGTTTGATACATCTATGCTTTATTACTGGAGTTTGTATTGCCATACATTTATGAGTTTTGTAATGGAATTTGGGCAACCTATGTAACTATGAATTCGTGTAACTAAAAATACGTTCTTTTTTAATTTCTGCTTGAGAATGGAAGGATTCTTTTTCTTCCATGATGTGAGATTAAGTGGAAGAAATCTTGCTGTTGCCTTGGATACAAACCTGGGGTAATTATTAGGAGCCTGGACCATCTAAATTTCTTTCCCACTCAAGTTTTACATTGATCTTATTATAGATGCATTGTTATCAGCCTTCTTGGAAAATCTGAATAACCCGGAGTCTGCAAACACTGAACAACAGGACTTCCCAGGAAAGAAAATTTGCTCTTGTGCTGTAGGGTTCATGCCATCAGCAAATACCACTGCAAAATTTGTTTTCAGCATCCTTTCACTTAGCAGGGCATCTGCAAACACGTAAGGAGATTATGAGAATAATACACTGACTGCCCACTACATTTCACTCAGCGCGGCATGTAATGTTCTTACCCTCCATGCCGCTCTAATTCAGTGATTCTCAAGGTGGGCAATTCATCAGAGTCTCAGGAAGGGGCTCGGAGACACATGTAGCAATGTGTAAACAAAGCAGTATTTTCCCCCATTACTTTCACTTGGTTTAGTCACAATATTTAACTTATTTTTTAAATTTACAACCAATATTACAGGAGGGTCTAATATTGTACTTAAAGGGTCAGGGAATAAAATTGAAGATTACTGTTATAAATTAAATATGTTTACAATTGGCCGCCGTAAATAGATTCACCCAGTTTTCTTTTAGCCTCTTAGCTATACATTCAAAATGTATTAATATTATAAGCTGTATGAAGCCCCATGTATTCAACTCAACAGTTTCAGGGGATTTCTGCAACTGCGGAGTGAACCCCATGTCTTAAATACAAACTGAATGCTAAGAACCTATTCTAGGTGGCCTTGGCCTGGGATTATTTAGGTTTGCCAGGGGATGGAAGGATGATGGAAAGGCCATCATACTTTCTTTCTTAGCCTTCGCCGTGGCAAAAGGCAGATGGCATTTACAAGACTCGCTGCTATAAGGAAACGCGTGAAGCAGCAGACTGTTATTTTCATCTAGCTGAAGTTAAATGATCCAAAGAGTGAGCAAACCCGTGGCTCTGGCAGGATTAGAATCCTATGTTACCCGGCTGAGTAGCTGGGCCGGCCCTGAGTGGTCCTCCTTCGATGGCTGTTCAACTCGGAGCACACATCTGGGAGATGCAGCATTAATACCCAGCCTTTATGTATAAACCATTTTTATATTTTAAATAGTTGCACTGCATGGCTTACAATGCTGTATAATTTCCTATTCTGAACCTTTCTGTAGGACCACTGACCATAATTAACGAAGCCCTTTGTACCTCTGATTCTCCCCTGCGTATGAAACTGCCACCTCTCTTCTGCACCATGAGGAGTTCTTGGTGCACATGAAGCATTCAGTCTGGTAAAGTGTGGTGTTGCCCAAATGTCCATGTGAGTTGCAATCACACGAGGGTTTTAAAATTTGCATATACTTGGGTCCTCCTCCTTGGCGAGATTCTGCTTCCCCGACTCAGTAGTGCTGGTTGGGGGAGAGTGAACAGAGAATGTGTTTTTGTTTTGTTTTTGCTTTTAGATCATTACAGTCGGTCCCAGTCTCCTACCCTGCTGACCACATTCAGAAGAACTGCAAGGAAGACCCTGAACCGCGGGCCGCGAGGCTGTGGTCGAGGTTTCATTTCACCTCCGTGTCCCGTGTGCTGTGTCAACGCCTCCTCAGTTGCCCTGTTTGTCACGTGGAATTAGAGTGTTCACTCATCTGAAGCAGTGCTCTGGGTCAGCTGACCCTGGAGAAGATTCTCCTAATTCAGGGTTTCTCGCCCTGGGAACCACTGATACTTCGGGGAGAATAATTCTTTGTCGTGAGGGGTCATCTTCGGACTGTGGGATCTGTAGCAGCGTCCATGTCCTCTACCCACCCAAATCTAGTCCCACCCTTCGAAGTCATGATAACCTAAACTGTTTCTAGACACCGAATGTCTCCAGGGAGGCAAAACTGTACCCCACCTCCAAGTGAAAACCACTATGCTAATTCAAGTTTTGATATTTTACTAGTCCATTTTATTACTCGAAGAATGCCATATGAATACGTGTTCAATTTCATAATCAAATTATATTCCTAATATTTCAGACAGTGACTGCCGTTATGCCATGAGTTTCAGACTGGCATGTGTTTCCTAATCACAGAGCGAGCTTCGTTCCTATACTGCTCTGTGAATAGATCACTAACCATTATTTCTCCCATTCTTTGGTTTGCAATGAGCCACTTATGACAATTTCCATTTTGCCAGTTTTACCTGTCTTATCAATGTCACGTTATGTAGCCAGACACTTTGAATGACCCAGATACAGTTAAAAAAATAAGGCAAGATTAGATTACACATCACTCCTCTTGGTAGGGAACCTGAGTGATATCATATTAGTTATGAAAGTTTTTCCTTTTCTGAATCTGAGAATAATAATGACATTGGATGGTTATAGCTCTAGAGCCCTTCAAATAGAGATATCCTTACTGTATACGTTAAGAGCCAGAGGCCCAGGTAATTTAAAGGCTTGTCAATGACTCTCATGACAACTTAGTGTTAGAACCCGGATGAACCACTGCCAAACTTTGACTCAGTCCACTTTTCATTTTACTGCAGTTTGCCACCTTCCCTAATGCTGTGAAACCATATATATTACTATAGTGATTGCTAAAAAAGAAGAAAAATAAGAAAACTCTGACAGCAAATCCCAAATCTGCAGTATTTGTTGCTTATGCTAGGCAGGTAAGACATTTTTCCCATGATGTTTATATCTGTCTCTATTGGAACGTATACACAAAAATTAGCCTTGTGAATGGCTATTTATAGAAAGAATGTCGCTTATAAGCCCAATATACATTCAGATGGTTTAGCCAGATGGTAAAATACTTCTAACTCCTGTTCAATCTCTTATTAATAGTGTTCAGATTGAATTTTATTTTGCTTTTCTGGTAAAGGCGAATAGTAATGAAATCATCATGAAAATTGTCATTTTTCCAAAAAGACTTCACACTTTGGGATTTTTACAAGGGTCTTGCCATTTCCCTCCACGTGCATCTTAAATGCATTGCCAACCTTCAAAGTTATTATCCATGTATTAATTAACAGGAGGCCTCTTCATTTTGCATCCTTCTACCCTCTGTTGTCTGTCTTGGAATAATTTCACTACACCTAAGCACATTTATTAGAGCCGATACAGGGGGAGAGAGAAAGAAAATTCAGTAAAGTTCATTTTTCTATTCCAAAGCAGGTCCTACAAGATCTCACGGGATTTACTCTGCTTTGCGCCCCATCTGTGATTACTGGGCCTCAGTCCCTTGACTTTAAGTTGTTAGTTTCAGCAAGTTTCTGCTACATAGCTTCTCACGTAAGTTAGTTTCACCAAGTTTCTGCTAGTTAAGTTAGTTAGTTTCAGCAAGTTTCTGCTACATAGCTTCTCAGGTAGGTTAGTTTCAGCAAGTTTCTGCCAGTTAAGTTAGTTCGTTTCAGCAAGTTTCTGCTACATAGCTTCTCAGGTAGGTTAGTTTCAGCAAGTTTCTGCTACATAGCTTCTCTTACCTGGCAAGTGATCACCTCACTGGGCTCCCCCCGCTTTCTTTCTCTTGTTCTGTTTCTCTATACAAACACATATACGTATAGCTTTTGACTATAAATCTTAGGTATATTAGCACAAACCTTAACCCCAATCTAAGGAAAACCCTTGAGCCAGGTTCACATAATTTTCCAAAACTTGTAAAGTCAATTCCGGTTCATATGTGTGTTTCTAGGTGGGCCACTGTAGCTCAGTACACATTTTCCCACTGAAATAAAATAAAAATTGTGGCTATGCGGGGGCCTTGTTGAGGATAATAAATGTGGCAATGCCCTTACTGCATATAATAAGAAACAGAGGCCCAAGTGCACTAAGTTCTCTTTAAAATAAGGTTCAAAGTTCTGCTCTGCTACCAGTAATTTGCTGCAGTCCTTCTGTTGGTAATGCCACATTGTCAACAACCCAGGTTATATGATGCGAGCAGGGTACGCCACTCAGCTTATGCCTAAGCTTAGATATCTTAGAAAATAGAACCTCCTGGGCAGCCTGGAGCTTCCATCCTACAAATACTCATAAATTAATATCGCGTTGCGGAAATTAAACACATTGGAAGAAAATGCTTCGAATTAGCATGATTTGGGTCGTGACAGGTGCACAAAATAGCAACAGAGACTGAGTGAACTACTAAAAAAAAAGTTTTGATGGGTGGCATACACTGATTTCCATGATGAAACTACTCCGACCACAGCTGCCATCAAGCTACCAACTTGTTATCACAGAGTGTGGAGCTGGGAAGAGATGTGCAGAATCAGCTCTGGATGTTCCGTTTGCATCCAAGAGGCAGAATCTGCACAGATGATTTAGGAAGAATTAGTGCACGCTACTGCCCAGGGGCTCTGCATTGGAAATGGACAATTAAGGTAAATGCAACAGAACAAGATGCTCCACAGCCTTAAAAATCGAAGTGTTCCCTGAGGATTAGCACCTTTGACCTTGTTATAGATTGAATGTTTGTACCCCCCCCCCAGCCCAGTTGTATGTTGAGATTTTACCTCCCCGTGTGATGGTATTAAGAGATGGAGCTTTTAGGAGATGATTAGGTCATAAGGATGGAGCCCCCATGGATGGGATTAGTGCCCTTATGAAAGAGATCCTAGAGAGCTCTCTGGCTCTTTCCTATCCTCTAGGACGCAGCAAAGAGACAGTCATCTTTGAACCAGGAAGGTGGCCCTCACCAGACACTGAATCTGCCGGAGCCTTGATCTTGGACTTCCCAGCCTCCAAAACTGTGAGAAATAAATGTCTGTTGTTTAAGCCACAGAGGCTACGGTACGTTTTCATAGCAGCTGGAATGGATAAGATATACACCATCCACACATGTGTTATGAATGCAAAATCTCAGGCATTTATCCCAGACTTAATCAAAACCTGTATTCTACCAGATGGTTGGGTGATTCCCGTTAGATTTTGAGAAGCTCTGGTCTACAGACTCATCCCCATCGTAACATACCCTGACTTTCTGCAATAGACTGCCCAGTCCCATCAATTTCCCCATATTCTGCTTCTGGACATCACCTGGCAACACAGCACGGGACTGCGGCATGAGGAGATGTGCCCTTACTCCACTTCCCGGGTCAACACGTGCGTCCTTGGGTTAGTGAATTTGCCAGGTGAACGGATTTAGAGATGAAGACTCACATCTCTTAGACGAGAAACTTGTCCTTTACCCGTGATGCCCCAGGGAAAGAAAAGGTTCTCATTGAATGCTTTTCCCCTCTGTGCATTTTATTCACATTTTATAGATCAGCCGACATCTTCTACAGTCAGGGCAGGGTGTATAGAAATACCAAGCACAGTGGAAACCTGGTGTTAACCAGGAAGAGTGGATGACTGTTTCCAGCAGGGGAACAGCGGTGACAGGGTCAGACAAGCATAGCACAGCAGAAACAAAGGACCTGCCCTGTCAGGAAGGAGAGAAGGATAAGACCATGTGGGTTAGGCAGGTTCCTCCTCCTCTGTCTCCAAGGGCCACCTGTGTCCTGTGCTGGACATCAGCTCCTCTCTGCTGCATTCCTGAATCCTAAGCAAGTAAAGCAGCCCCTCTGTTCTCTGACACCATCTCCTTCACCTGTGCCCCTCCCTTCTCTTCCCTCACTACCTCCCACCGGCTCTCTCTTTCCATTATTCAGATCGCCTCTGTCTCACATCTCCTTAGATCTCTCACAGGAGATCTTATTATTCAGCCATCCGTTAGGGAGGCAAAGGTGATATTATTAAAAACATTTCATTAGGCTTTAGGCCACTTGTAAGTTTATCTCAGGCCTAACACTTACTAGCTGGATGCCTTTGGGTACTTTACCTCTGAGCTTGTATCCTCATCTTTAAAATGGTCCTGATATTCAGAGGCAAAAGGATCCATGAGACCATGAGCTCCCTGCTCTCAGCGGTGTCGGTATGTGGTTAGAATTTAAACATGGTAGCTCTTCTTATTCCTGTCTTATTATTTAGTACATGTTAAACCCTCTAACGAAACTGCTCCCTTGAAAATCACCAGGGATCTGGGATTGGTCAAGTTCATTGCCCCTTTCCCAGACTGCAGTCTGCCTGAAGCCTTTTGTTCTTTTGCCACACTTTCCACACAAGTTTCCTGTTTCACAGTTGTTATCACCGTTGACTATAATTTAGGCTCGCTATTTCTGACAAAGCATTTTGTTCCATTCTAAAAGCTTTAATGAAGCCTACACTCTCAAATCAGAAGAATTTCACCCTTTCTAGGATTTGGGCAATACTCCTGGGTAGCAGCTGCTCAGAGCATCACGGAAGTACTGAAAAGATGAGGAAGAACGGTGTCAGACAGATCCTGGTTCTGCCGCTTATTACCTGTGATCTTGAGTAAGTTATTTAAAATCTCTGAGCCTCAGCTTCCTTTGATGAAAATTACCTACGTGGAAGAATCCTCAAGCTTAGAAGATAAAAATTCTGTGAAAACGCTAAGCATAATGTATAGTAGCTAATCAATGCATAGCACCTCTCCTTCTTCTTTTCCTGTTTCATAACTCATGTACTAATTGTTTCACTGTCTGAGGGGGAAAAATTTTGGATTCTATAAGCCTATATTCTTCACTTTAGTTCTGTAACGATGCCTTCTTCCACTTATTTCTACCACATTTAACCATGAGTCATCATTACTAATGACAAATATCCGCCTCGTAGGTTCATCACGCTTAACATCTGACAACAAAACCTGTATTCCCAACTACTACGTATTGCTTTGACAAACGTATTTTCCTTCTCCACTCAAATCCCACAATGTGTTACGCTTTGTGAAAATGCATTTGATGATAACATGCCTTCTGAAAATACAGCATTTGGGGACAGTATATAAAAACAGATATTCTTTGAAAGGAAACCCTTCAGCAGATAATGGAAAACACCTAAACTCAGAATGATTTCACTTTGATCTTGAGTAGTGCAATGCACAGATTCTCTTCAGATCAGACCTACCAAGTCATCAAAGAGCAACCCTCAGTTATTCCTTAATTGGGGTTCTTAATTAGTCAGAAATACTTCACCACAATCTTGATGATGATGTCCACTCTCTTTGACTGATGTACTCACTTTGCGGTACTCTGTTAGTAGAAACTCAGCATTTTTTGTAAAAGGATCCTGTGTTGAGATGTGAAAGAAATGAAGGGCTTCATTTTCTTAACATCACCGTAAGCAAACTGCTTTCATAAATGTGTACATCTGACCCTAAAACACTCAGCTCCCTAGAGCCACAGAAAGACTTGGATCTGGAGAGCTGAACGCAAAGTCAGGACATAGTAAAGAATTGATAAGCATTTCTCTGTGCATTTATTGCTTTCATACCAGGGTCTGTGCTAAGTACCAGGAACGTCAAAATGAGAAGATACGTTCCCTGCCCTCAGGGATGTCACATGCCACACAACCCAAGGCCAAAATCACAAAGCGAAACACCTGCAACCTCAAGCAGAAGAACGTGGCAACGCTCTGGGGTTGGTAGGGAGGAGGATTTAGTGTGTAGTGTCTCAGCCTCACACAGAAAACAGTCAGCGGCAGGTGACCAGCGTGTGTCGATGACTAAGGAGCCAAGGGAACGCCGAGGGCAGAGGACGAGAGGGTGTTTGCCCTCATCTTCCTTTAGGTTGGAGATGGAGATAGTGACTCTCAAATGTCGCTGACGACCCCGCGGTTACCGAGAGATTAATCTGGAGACAAAACATGAAGCCCTAACAAACTCATTGAACAGTGTACGGCTTTCTTGTTACACCTGGAATGACTCATAGAACGACTTCAAAATGCCACCTTCTCTCCAGCAGTGTCCACCGAAACCGCATCATAAAAATCTAATGAAATTAAAGAATGCACCATCACTCCTGAGAAAGGAAATGTGTGTACGTGTGGGCTGTGCACGAGAAGTAGCTTTTAGGTTGGAGAGGTGAAAATAGCCTGCCTGGGTTTCTTTATTAAAAAGGTGTGAGGTGGAGCTAACAGGTATCGAGAAGAAGGCTGTAAATGTTATATGTAAAATGAAACAATACATATATTTTATGAGATTAAGAAGTGAAGTCTAAATTAGCCATCTCCATGGATCAATGTAAATTAAAATACCATTTGAGGCTCAATCAATGGACAGTGTCCATTTTTAGGGTGAGGGGAGGGGACAGTTAACAAAATTTAAAAACCCAACTTACATTTCTACCCCTGTTAACAGCACCACGTCACGAAGAGGCAAATGTCGCAGGCAGTGTATAATCTCAAAATAAAGGAGCTTTTATGAAATTATTTAATTTCATAAACATCTTCCTAGATGCATTCTTATTCTTGACAGGTACTTACACAGGCCCCTGAACTAGCTTTTAGGAACCTCTGTCTCAGATCATTTACAATTGGGATTTGGAGCCTCCTTGGTCAGCAGACGGAAAACACCCTTTTGCGGAATGTCTGCTCTCTGTCTCAGTGCCCGAACTGCTACTACTTCAAGAGCAAAAACTATCTGATAGTACTGTGTGAGTACAGCGTGGTGAGGCTACTAGGGTATAAAGTACAGCATTTTCACTCGCCCCGCAGCTGTTGCCTCAAGTCCATTATAAGAGCTACTTTCCACTTTGTAAAGCAAAGCTGCGTCCATCTAGGCACAAGGAAAGACACCGCATGAGGAAGAGGGGTAGGTTGAAAAGGTCAAGGAATGAGGGGCGGAGGAGGTACTCTCTTCACACCTTACCAGTTATCATCTGGCTCGGAAAAGGACGCTGTCTGTCTCTGCACAAAATGCTTAAAAGTCCCTGCAGTAAGAAACACTTGCAATTACCTTCACAAAGGGACTGAAACATTCACTTGCATGAATATGTGAACACTTTTTTAAAACACACGCATCACACTGCTTCAGCCCACCGCATCCTTGAGCACCCTTAACATACTACTGTAGACACAACAGGGCATTTTTGCAAGCTCTTATAAACGTTCCACAGTGACTTTTCAGACTGTAGATTTCTGAGGATGAGAATTCCTCCAGCTCCAAACAGCTTATGTCGCACGTGCCACTACCTCTAAATGTAGTTTTTGACTTGAGATGGATGGCTGTCAACTTCTGAGTCATCTAAGTGACCATTAAAATCAGAATCACAAACACGCTGCTCAGACCAACATGCTTTATGTTGCTTCTGTCCACACTGGCCAGTCCCACTGTTTGACGGCTCAATGCACAGAAACGGCTGTCCACAGCACAGCCACTTTCAGTGCCACTCGGACACAGATTCCCACCTAAGTAAGTTAATACGGGGCCAGAGTGAGGGGCTGTGACTTGAATCGACTCTCTGTCGTTTCATGCCCTCAGTGTTTGAGTCATCACGTACACACAGGGGCTTTCACCCCTGAATGATTTGACTCTCATTTCAAGACACACAGCTGAGGGGGTAAAAACCATAGGAAGAGATAAATCCTGTCCCTGATTCTCTGCCGAGAATCATTTCTTTCCCTGGACTTGTTTCTGGGGAAAACCAGGGACTCAGAGTGCATAGTGTTGGTTCTAGTTACTAACTTCCCGCCTAGGTTACATGATGCTAATAACATATGACTTTGAAACTGGTGAAACTGATCAACTGCTAATTTTAAGATATTTCTTGGCTTCTTACTTGGAGCCACGGACGACAGTGTTCTAGGCACTGGAAGCACAGTGGTCAAACCAGGCAGATGAGAGGCCAGTTCTCAACGAGCTGCCTTGTGAATGGGGGCAAGACAGTCGATGAACACATAGAAAACAAACAGGAGATGACTTCAGATGGCTGTGAGTGCCGAGAATAAAGCATGCTGGGTGACAGACTAGACCAGAGAGGAACCGGGAGGGCTGGTGTTGGAGAGAGAGGGCAGGAAAAGCTTCTTCCACTGAGTGAGAACCGAAACCTGAACCCAAAGAAATATCTAAGTGAACAACTTAAGAAAAAAATAGAAGCAACTGTGAAAATCTTCAGACAGGAAGGAAATCTTGGAGGAACTAAATCAAGGCAATGTGACTGGACCAAGGTCACGAAGACAATAGCAAGAAATGAGATTGGAGAGACAGCTAGCAGCAAGAGGTAGGGGTGCGGGATTAAAGGGAACAAACTATTACATATAAAATAAGCTACAAGGATATAGTGTAAAATACAGGGAATATAGCCAATATTTTATATCAACTATAAATGGAGTAGAACCTTTATAAACTGAATCACTATGTTGTATACCTATAACTTACATAATATTGTACATCAACTATAGCTCAATTAAAAAAAGAATCCAGTAGAATCTGGTAGAAACTGATGAGCAGTTTACATATCATCTCCAGTAGGTCAACACTGTCTATGCTTTGGATATGCAAATAAATTAAAGTGCCCAGAAATCTACAGCACATAGAGTTAACTGAAAGAGGAAATTCATTTCTCCCTTTTCCCCCTAAATATAAACAGAACTTATCTGCTGTAACTTGGAATCTTCTAACATCACCATAAATATACGTGTCTTTATTCTTTCTCTATTTTTTTTTTTTTTTTTTTTTTTTTTGCTGTATGCGGGCCTCTCACTGTTGTGGCCACTCCCACGGAGCACAGGCTCCGGACGCGCAGGCCCAGCGGCCATGGCTCACGGGCCCAGCCGCTCCGCGGCATGTGGGATCTTCCCGGACCAGGGCACGAACCCGTGTCCCCTGCATCGGCAGGCGGACTCTCAACCACTGCGCCACCAGGGAAGCCCTCTTTCTCTATTTTTAAACATAAATTGGGCTTATTAAGATTTATTTTATACAGCTAAAGTGTGACAGAATGTAATTATTTCTTCCTAATGTTATTCTCACTAATGGGAATTGTGGCATTTTTGATCTGATGTCTCTCCATGTAGCTTTTTATTTACTTGGAAATCTTCATTTCTGCTGTCAGATGCACCAAAATAGACACTTAGGTGTTTTCTGAGAAGCAAATACTGCATCTACCCCATCCCTTCTGCTATCCACCCTGTCATGCATTTTGAGAAAGACAACATTAAATTAAAATTTTTAACAAAAGTATAAGTAGTCTGTATTTACCTCTGTATGCTGACAAATAATTCAGTACCAAAGACTGATCAAAGATGTCAGCAAAGTTCAACATTTTTGTTAATGAGTGTACAGAAAAGAAAAAAAGATAGTTGTTGCACTAAGCTTTCTGCAGCATATCTGAATGACTTTTACTTGGGGGGAGGCGTCATGCCTACAATACTTGTTTTCAGCTCTCTTGTTTCAGAAAAAAAAAGTTTTAAAAGAATTAAAAGTGATCCAATATTGCTTTATTTTATAATCATCATCTTGGAATTCCTTCTTGAATAACCAAAGATATAAATATAGATAGATAGAAATATAATTTTTTTTTGCTTAAAAACATTTTTGGTTGTTTAAGTGCCTCTTTTCGAGATACAAGCGCTCAAAATGTTTCAAGTGTTACCTGAGGGATTCCATTCTCAGATTGGGGAAAATTCAAAATGACATTGAGTAAATCTCCTTGGCTATATCTGAAGCATAAAAATTTCCATTTTATTTTTAATATGCCTCAGTGCATTCAAAATAAAGCGTTTTACATTTCAAATGCATAAGTGATGGGAACACACTCTTTCGTATACAGAGTCCCAAACTCTGACTTCAAACAACATGTAAAAACTTGGATGGCCCATGGATTTTAAATCCTCCGAATGTTACTTTGGCCATCAGACAAAAGTAGAGTGAATTAAACTTATATTTGAAAAACATAGGACCTTCCTAAAATTAAGCAAAAGTAGTATCTTAGAAAACCTTTAAAGTTCTCAAAGGATGGAAAGGTTTCTAAATGCATCCCATATTTTAAACGCATGTATTTGTAATTCTGAGTATGCAAGAAAAGTATGCAAGGTCAATGTATCTCTGCAAGTCTTTGCTATTTGCCTTTTTTTTTGGAATTCAGAGTAATACTTTTGTTTCAAACATTAATAATTATTTATTCAGAAAAATCTCATTTACAACTAATACTATAATTTAACTTAATGTGTCTTAAAATGCAGCTGACCTTTATCCATTAAATTATAAATGAGTTCAAAACTAATGCTACGGTTTGTGGCCATTTAAAAAAGAAACAAGCGCTGAGGAAAAGCCTGATTATTAACAGGCTGCTTTGAGATTGGATTATTTTAGTAATTTGGGCTTTCTAGCCAAATGAATTGCTGCCAGAGATCCCTCACCTTTTAAAATATGATATGAAAAGCCATCCTAAAGTCTGTTATTCCCAGCACCAGGGCCAGTGTCTGGAATATAATAGTCGCTCAGTAAATATCTGAAATGTTTACAAGGAAGTGCTCTGAATTGAATGCAGGAGAGCTGCCTGAATGGTACTCCTCAGGATGTTCTCTACAAACCATCACAGGAAGAAGGATGGCTCTCTAGTCTCCAGAAATATTTCATCACGCAGAGAAGCTTTGCTATGTTCTGTTTGTGTTTAAATTCTCCTTTCACCCTCAACTCCCAAAAGAGATGAGAGCATACTGTGGGTCAGCTCTTTTATAGACAAATCTTTTTTTCTAAAATGTTTTTGTATCTTCCCTCGTGAAAGAGAGAAATCATATGGAATGGTGTGTCTTACAATACATTATTTCGAATATATTAATTTTAGACGATACACCACTGTAGTCTAGTGGTGTAATATACAATCACACACCACTACACCACAAGCCCCCAAAGAGAGAAGCCCAGTGAATTTATAGATCTGTGTGTATGTAGCACCTGCCACAGCACTCAGCACAGATTAGAAACGCACCAAGTATCTCTCAGAGACATTAAAAGATCCTGAAGACTGAACGAACAACGCAAACCAGGCAGGAAGGATGTGCTGTTTCCTGCTGTGTATTAAACCAGGTTTTCCTAGGTAGGTCAAGGTAGCTAAGCTAATTATAATTAAGTCCTCCACTTTTCAAAGTGGTATTCAGTCCAAGGGTCTCCACTGAAAAATGATCCCCTTCTCCTGGCTTCTCAATCATGGAACAGGTTCTCTATTTTAGAGAGTAAGAGGAGAATGGAAGGTGGAGGAATGGTCAAGGAGTTGTTACTAGAGGATCCCAGGGTCTCCAGACACAACTGCCAAGGTTAACACATCTTTTTCCTGGTTCCATGATGTCTCAAGAGCCAAAACACCACCTTCACTTTTCTTTTTGGACAGCAGCCTTGCAGGGATCCAGGCTAGGTGAAAAAGTGTTTAAGGTTTTGTTGTTGTTTTTCCCTTTTGTGAGACGTTCCCAAAGCAATTAACCCTTTGTTCATATAGAATGCATACGTCCTCGTCGAATACACTGACAAGAAAGCATGCGTGTTGACCCTGTTGATCTAAGAACACCCGTGAGTAGAATTAAACTATTTCGCTGGGAGTTATCACGACTGCTGGACTCTGAAACATAATCACTAACTGTATACCCTCTTCTCTCACTATGAAGTGAGCTTCCTAAATATCCCTTAGCTTAACAGGTAGCTTTCTTCAAGGCGTAAACATCGCTTCACCTTAACTGGTGACTCTTTTCCTAGTTGGAGCCCTCACTGGCTTCTGGACTCATGTGGATTCTATGAGAAGCAGATATAAGGAGAAGGCTTTAAAGTGTCTGAGAGAAGGAGAGACAGGTAGTAAATCTAAAATGCAAAATTAATTAGAAAGTAATTCGGGAAGAGACTATAACTTGCTGATTTTACTGCCATCTTCAAAGCAGATTGGGAGATGGCAAAATTCCCTTTGACCAGCAACATTAAATAGTCAAATATAAATTCCATTTTAGTAACTATTTTCTTTCACTCAAAATGGCCCTCCTTTTAACAGACAGGGACTTGCAGAACAAATACCAAGTATAATAAGCTTCTAATTATGTGTTATGTTAATGCATGATATGTGGTCTGGAAAACTCAGAGGGATCAGCAGAGACATTCAACTCTGTTCGGGAATGATCAAGAATCGACCTTAGCTTCCTGGCACGTGGCAGGAACAGACTGGCCTGCCTGCAGCCAAATTCCACCTGCCATCCAGCCAGGCCCTATGGCCAGCTGATTCACCTTCACTTATTTTTTTTAATTTTTTAATTTTTTTTGTGGTACGCAGGCCTCTCACTGTCGTGGCCTCTCCCGTTGTGGAGCACAGGCTCCGGACGCGCAGGCTCAGCGGCCATGGCTCACGGGCCCAGCCGCTCCGCGGCATGTGGGATCCTCCCAGACCGGGGCACGAACACGTGTCCCCTGCATCGGCAGGCGGACTCTCAACAACTGAGCCACCAGGGAAGCCCCACACTCACTTATTAAAGAGAGTAAACCAGTCACAGGATCCCCAGGATGAAAGGGACTGAAAAACTTTTGGGAACATATACAATAATCCTCCTTTACTATTATTCAGGATCTGTTTTTTTTTTTTTTTTTCTATGACAGCTTTTTAAAAAAGCTTATCATTTTGGATTGTGAGAGAAAGAAACGCGTTGGGTTTTATTTTTGAGGGCTAACAGCAGTTGGAATGGAAATCATTCTTCTTTTGCCAAAATCATAAATATTATATCATGTGAATATGTCAAAAGATTTATTGTGAGGGTAGCTCTTTATAAACCAAAAATCCAAACAATCCATTATTTTAACGCATATACAAAAAATATGAGGATTTATACACACACACACACATATATATGCACACACACCATTATTTACATTGGCAGAGATATTCTGGAAAATTCAGTGTCAGAAAACATTCATGACCTTCAGGTTGGTTTCTTGCAGATCTGGGGCTACTTCTCTTCAGCCTGCTTTCTCCACTGTCAGACTTCAGCCTGCCCTCGAACCCCGAATGTTCTCCAAGAACTAATTGAAGTCTTACCTCCTCTATGGAGGCTTCTGATATATTCCACTTTAAGAATTTCCTCTTGCTTTGAATTCTTCAGACAATGTGTACCATGGCCTTTACCAAAATATTTAATACTGACGCACCCTTTTTTCAGACTGTTTCATTCTTTTTTTTTTTTTTTTGCGGTGCGCGGGCCTCTCACTGCTGTGGCCTCTCCCGTTGCGGAGCACAGGCTCCGGATGCGCAGGCTCAGCGGCCATGGCTCACGGGCCCAGCCGCTCCGCGGCATGTGGGACCCTCCCGGACCGGGGCACGAACCCGTGTCCCCTGCATCGGCAGGCGGACTCTCAACCACCGCGCCACCAGGGAAGCCCTGTTTCATTCTTTTTAAAAATGCAGTAACACCAGTAAAATAAGTAGCCACATGTTGTTGATGCCTATGGTCTGAAGCATATCTATTTAATCCCCCAATTAGGTTCATAGCTGGGGTGGCATTTTGTTCAACCACTAAATGGGGCTGTAAATATTTTTCTACCTCTCTGGAGGATCGGTTCTCCTTCTCGGCCCAGAATATTCCTATTCACTTTTAAGAGCCACCTCAAACATAGCCCCTGGTTGGTGGGCTTCCCTGATTTCACATGTGGAGCACTCCTGCCCTTCTGAAGCAACCCCAGACCTCTGTTTACCTTTACAAGAGACCACTCTGCATTCCATATTGTACTGCGCTGTTCTCTTGTCTGCCCATCAGTTCCTGCAAAACAGGATCACGTACTCATGTCTGAATCCTTGGTCGCTATCACAGTGTTCACAGTAGAGGCAAACATTACACGTGCCAACTAAAGAATGTCACTTGCCATCAGGCTCTAAGGGATGAGGTCATTAGTCATCCCAGTTGCTGACCTCTGACACACCTCGAAAGAAGTTCAGGGCAGATATCGGGAATGAGGCACCGTGATCTGGAAGAAACTGGAAGCACAGGCCTTCAGATAGTTAGATAGTTTCAGGAAGAACTGTATGAACCCGATTTCTTACATCTTCTCATACCTAGAGAAGCACTAGAATCATTAACGTAGACACCTGCTCCTCTGATGAGCTGCAACCTTTTAAGGAGTTGCGTGCATGCCATCAAGCACACAACCGTCTCCCGGGCTAGAGTCCCCAGTAAGCCTCCCCCAAAACTGAACTCACGGCTCTCAAGATGCCTGTGTATTGCTGCTGTCGTTTTTATCCCTGTCCACGTGTGTTAAAGCATAATTAGAAGAATGCTGGTCATAATGGAGACTCCTGTGCAATGCTTCATACGTTTAGCTGTTTTAAAGACAGTGGTAAGTCAAAAGGATCACTAATCTCTTTGGCTTTTCATCAGTAAAAAACTGGTACACATTCAGTTTGGCTAACGTCACAGGACTTAACGTCATCAAGACTAGAGCTGAAGGAAAAACGAGGAAGGAACTGAAAGAAACATGCTTCAGAGATAGAATTGTGTAAGTGACTATGAACACAGGTTCCACCACTAGGGACAATTTTTGAACTGTTTCAACTTTAAAATTCTCTAAACAGGGTCATGAAAATATTTACCTACTCTACCTCTGGTCTGCAAGTGTGCACTGTTCTCCCTGTATGGAATACAATGAATAATTAACATCTCAAAAAGCAATTTAATGCTAAGAATGGAGTTAACACAGAATTTATCCCCAAGACACAGAAAACACAGGAGTGTGGATTGTGGTAATCAATCACTTTTATTATCTCTTTGAGAATGAAGGTCATAAGATAATATTTTTTTAAGTTGATGCAATGACGCATTTTAACACTACGAGAAATTTGCACACTCCACTGGGTTATTATAACATTAAAAAAGTCTTTAAATCTAGCAGTACTATGGGAAATAAATTCTTTAGTTGGCTTAGGTTATTGTGGTATTTGTATACATGATTCAAGTGTTATTGAAATCCTTATTTGAGATAAATTTTAGAGCAATGATTCCCAAAACGTGTTGCCCAGACCATCAATAACATCACACGGGAACTTAGAAATGCAAATTCTCATGTCTCTCCAACACAAATGAAGTAAAAAACTTTAGGGTTAGGGGTGGGCAACAGAAGTGTTTCCGTAAAAGCTTCTAAATGATTCTTATGTGTATTGAAGTCTGAGAACCATTGTGTTAATTTATTGAAATCTAAAAATCTGTAAACATCTAATTGGAAATTCCAAAAATAAGAAACAAAAGGGGAATGCTTTAGTGTCTGATGTAAATGTTGAATCATAGGATGTTCTCATCTCTCTTTTCCTCTTTCCTCCTCTCTCACAGCTCTTCACTGCTTCATTTTCCCCATTTGTCCGTGAGGTTCCCGAAGGCAGGGACTATTTCCTGCTCCTTTCTGTAACGTTGGCACCTGAGTCACGTGACAATTATTTCAGGTAGAAGAACCTCTGTTGATAGCTATTCTGACTTCCAGAATCCTTTGTCTTCCTTCTGAAAGAATCTTCACCAGATAGTGCTTGCTTTTTTTTGTTTGTCTTTAGAGCTGAGATTGCTTTCCTAATTCTTGCCCCACTTGTGGGATCTGAGAATAAGGAAAGGCTAACTAGGCCCATAATACCAACCTGACCTCAAAAACACTAAGTTAAATGAAACAGAATTCAGGAGAAACGTAATCCATTCATCTCAAACCGCTACCTATTGCTCAAGTCCCTTTATTTTTGAGTGTGTATTTATTTGTACTTTCTCAACTTTGCCTAGAAACTCTTCAGTATTTATAATATTCCTGAAGAATTTTTAAAGAGAAACTTTTAAAACAAATCATACTAAACTTCTATTTTTTAATTTTATATAAAAAGAAGCCAAAGTTTAATACACAAAGTTACATATACATGTGTCATATATATACACACGTATATATGTATGTATATACATTTACACGTATACACATATATTACTCAGCAATAAATCGTGCTCCTACCTTTAAGCAGAAGATCGCAAAAAATTAACTCAAACTATTAACTTTGCTTTCATTTTCTAAAAGGTTCATTTAAAATGTCAGTATAATTTGTTTGCATTTTTTATTCCCTAGGATTACAGGAGTATTATACATATATACATACATATGCATTTATATATACACACTACATATATGTGTACACGTGTACGTATACACATACATACATGTGTATATATGTATAAATGTACATTTATGTTTATATATATAAAATACAATATAAATTGGGTAGGAGTAGGAGAACAAATACATTCAAAGGATACAGGAATTTTTGCACACTGTTTTCGGGAAGTTGTTTATAAGGTGATGTTTTTAATCTTACAAATATCTTTTCTGATAAAAATGAAAATAAATAAATAGAGGGAATAACAGTATTCTGTCATTTATGCTCTTGGTAATCAGATACTATAATAAAATTTGACTTTATAATTTTTGCTCATAAATAAAATAAGAATAATAGCATTAGTTTTGTAGCAAAGTCCCGGATAAGTCACAGATTTAGTATGGAGGAGTGAAAAAGAAAAGAAAAGAAAAAGAAAAAGTTAAGATACCAAGTGAAGAGGCAATTTTTAACAGCACTATTAAGGCTAGACTGATTTTGAATAGTAACACCATCAGTACTTTTGTTCTATTCACGTAAACTCTTAGCTGCAGCTTTGTTCAGCCTGTTTCAGTTCACAACATCCTAATAAGTCATTACTTTGCTGAGTTTTTCCCCTCTTTACTTTCCCTGAGATGTTTAGAGTACTTCACCCACTTTTTATTACTACAGTCTGCATCTGTTAAGATATCTGGTCAGTTTACCGATTCATAGTAAAAGTAACTTTACACAGATAGAACGTGTCCCGGGAGAAGGGATCTTGGAGTACATTTTCATGGAGACTCATTTTAGAGATAAAGAAACCAAGACCAGGATATTGGCTAAAATTAGCACACAACAAAATACAGCTTATATCTGAGACACATGAAGTCATATAAAGAATGGAATGTTCTTTACTGGGGGGCAGTTTTTAGTATACTGGTTAGAAACCCAGACTTTAGTTTCACACAGTCTTAATCAGAATCCTGGTTCTTCAACTTGAATGTATTTTTAGTAAGTTTTGTAACTTCCCTAAAGCCTCAGTATCTTTATTTGTCAACTGGGGATAATAATGGTTCTTACCTCATAGCTTCTATGAGAACTGAATACAATGACATATTTAAAACACTTATTAGAGTGCCTCACGCTAAAAAGCTCTCAACTCCTGTTATCTCGTTAAAGAAGTGGATTTGTTGGATTTTGTTTACCTGGAGAGAGTATCGGTGATGTCAGTGTTCTCACAATGGGAGTCTATGTGAAGCGTAGAGCCATTACTCAAAATACATGGGGTTACGATAATGGAAAGCAAAGCGAAATTCAACGTCTGCACGTGCCCAGCTAACTTAATAATAGGCAAGATGTGAAGCAGGGACGGTATTTAGTTTCTTACTTTAGTGCCAATCCAAATCAGCTGGTGGTGGCTGGCTGGAGAAATAGGTTTTAGAAGATTCTCAGGCTGAGTCTAAGCACAATAGGAAAGACTGCTCTGATAATTAGGTCACCGTCATCAGAAGGACCTATCCATGGACACATCAAGATTTCATGCAAGCCAAAAGCTAGCCACATTAAGATGTGTGTGTGTGTCTTAGACAATGTCCAACAGGAGAAACCTCAAAGATTATCCGATCTGTGTAGATTTCTTCATTTAAATGCACACAAAAGTTTCCCTGATTTTATCAACGTAATTATGTAAGTTTGACTAAGTTTACTATATTGGAATCTACTTGTTTACTATTAAAATCACTGATATTTTAAAAGCCCACCTCTCAATCTGATTTACCTAAAATAGCGATTAATGTGTCCACAAATGCTGAAGAGGGGATGGAGAATAGGGAACCCTCCTACACTGTTGGGAATATAAACTGGTGCAGCCACTATGGAAAACGGTACGGAGGTTCCTCAAAAAACTAAAAAGAGTTGCCATGTGATCCTTCAACCCCACTCCTGGGCATATATCTTGAGAAAACTATAATTTGAAAAGATGCATGAACCCCAATGTGCACTGCAGCACTATTCACAACAGCCAAGGCATGGAAACAACTGAAGTGTTCATCAACAGATGAACAGATGAAGAAGGTGTGGTACATATATACAATCGACTATTTTAAATACAGTTTATTATTTTAAATTTGCAAAATAAATTTTAAAAAATTGTAAGTGATTAAGTTAGTTCCTATATCCGTTTTATCCATTTTCAGATAAAAATCACAATTTCATTTTCCCCTAAAGTTACTTTCCAATGTTCTTTGGTTGGTTCAAGTAATAAGTACCTAAGTAGACTTCTACATGGGTCAAATCCCTGACAGAAGTGTTTTAACCAATTCTTTTAAGCTACCATGGAGTCTGGACTCTGTATGAATGTATTAGCGAGGAATAAACTATTTGAAAAGTACAAACATATCAAATGGGCAACTAATACCTGCATATAAGACAGGACATGTAAAACTTCCCCCTGAATAAGTTTTTTTTTTTTATTTTTTCCGGTATTGAGCGTTAATATAAAAATAAATTGTTATACATGTTAACTTAATATAATGCCTTAAAATCAGGTGATCCTTGAAAGTAAAATAGAAATATGAAATATTTTCCCCAGATTTCTAATATAACCTAGCACATCTTTAGTAAAAATAACAAAGGTATATTTTTGATGAATGAGTGCATTTATTATAAAATATTTAAGCAGAAATAAAACTGTATCTTGATTTCCTAATGATGAAAAAGTTTTTAAAACGTATTTTTATGATCTAGAAAAAAATTCCTTTCTATATTAGCAGATAATTTTTGTGACAATTTGGGTATCATTAAAAAAATGTGACTGAGTATGAAAAATACTTATCATTGCCAAGGATACATTTCTAAAATGTAGATTTGAATAGAATGCTATTCACAGCTGAACCCTGATGCTGTAAATCAATCAAATAGGCTTGTGTTTAAAACCATTCCAAGTTTCAGATTTTAACAAATACTTTCAAGTGACTTATTTGCAATCCAATGACACCAACAATTTCCTAAAAAGTTTATGCTCAGAGTGAACTGTACACTGATCTCTCATTTATCTTAATTGGCTTCATCTCACGGTGGCACTGTCAAATGTCTGTTACCATAGAGATACATTCAAGATGTCAGGACGAGAGCACGTGGGTTTAATGTCTTTGCATTACTTTGGTAACGTATCACTGTCATTAGAAAATAATTAAATTAATTATGCTGGCCAAATAACACACGACAGTCTTGTATCTAAGGGGAAAAGTCAATCTCATATTTTTGCTTATAAGGCTCACAGTAGTTTATAATGCTTGACATGATTTTTTTTTCCATAAGCAAAAGAAAACTCCAAAGAGAGATAGTTTTCTAAAAAGTGGAGTTCTACCAAAGCCAAAATCAATATTCTGAATTTATAATGATTCATCGAACCCATAATGTAGACTTTGTTATAAAGCATATTTCACTTTCAGCCTCAAAGATGGCTTCGTGCAAAAAAGATTTGGGGGTAGGATTCTACCCAGACTGAATTGCAGGAAATTGTGTCCTAACAATATACTTAGTTCAGAGAATGGGTTCAATGTGTGTTTGTTGGAGAGACTGATACACGACTGGATGACTGAACAAATCTGACCAATCAAAAGGTGGGTGAGGAAGCAGTCATCTGTAAGGCATTGTTCCCCCAGCCCCGGCCGACCCGCCATCAGCCACAGCCAGAGACGACATCCTCTTTGTATTACCGTGTTAGAAAACCTGTCTCAGATCTCTAACCCTAACCTGAACACCCTGTGAGACTGTCATACTGAGTGAAGTAAGTCAGACAGAGAAAGCAATACATAATATCGCTTATATGTGGAATTTAAGGAAATGGTACAAATGAACGTGTTTACAAAACAGAAGTGGAGTCACAGATGTAGAAAACAAACTTGTGGTTCCCAGGGGGGCAAAGGGGTGGGGAGGGATAAACTGGGTGATTGGGATTGACATATACACACTCCTATACATAGAATAGATATTACATAATTACTGAGAACCTACTGCAGAGCACAGGGAACTCTATTCAGCACTCTGTAATGACCTACATGGGAACAGAATCTAAAAAAAAGAAGTGGCTATGTGTTTATGTATAACTGACTCACCTTGCTGCACAGCAGAAACTAACACAACCTTGTAAATCAACTACACTCCAATAAAAAATATGAATACAAAAAAAGAAATTATTCTATTCAAAGACAGTTCAGCACACAATCTAGTGACAATTTGGCTATGATTTATATAGACAAAAGTTCTACTTGGCCTTCTTTGAAGATTCATGCAGATAGCAATAAATAACAAAACAAATATAAAGAGCAAAACAAATTATTATTATTATATAAAGAACAGGGGAATCTTCTCTCCTTTATTTATGAATTACTCAGGTGGGGCTTACATTTGGCACCAAATCAAGGAATCTGTTACACTCCAAACTGCCCATTTTTCCTTCCGTGATTCTTTGGTCACTCTTCCCCACTTGTTTTATTTTCCTGGCTAGTTGGTCATGTGTGATAATGCTTTCACTGAAACAGTACTGGCCACTTCTCTGAAGTGTGTAAAAAAAGTAAACCCAGCTGGTGACGGACTACAATTGTGTCCCCTTAAAGTCACTGTGATGGGATCACTGTATTTGGCAACAATCCAATAAATACGCAGTTGCTTTTACTGTTTGCTAGAGCAAAGTAACCTCTTTAAATGAGTGCACACTGTAGTTAAGTATGGGCTAAGTGATGGGCTATAAAACATGCATCACCTATCATTTATCCCCGGAGTGCGTTTTCTAGGGTTACTTGTTTGATGCATGGGATAGTCTGATCGTTACTATTGATTCATTTGGTTCTAGCAGTAAAGTCATGAGACTGATAGAGTTAAGGTCTGAAAATTATGGTTTTTTGAGCTACATTTAAACTTCAAGCAGGAGGGTGTTCAAAGAAATATGCGAGCAAGAATACAGGTCTTTTTCTTCTGTGTGGAGTGTGCTTTGAAGGGATTGTATCTGAAGTTGTAACAGTGCAGAGGTTTGAGGAAGGACTACTGGGGTCTTTGTTTCACAGAACATGACAGCAGAGAAATCTGGAGAAGCAATTTCCTCATGCAGTTCTTGAACAGTCTTCCGGTAGACTCTTTTCAAGTGTTTTCCATTTTTCCTAGTCACAAGGTACTAAAATAAAGTTTAAAAAGTGATGGAAAAGCAACCTGTTATGGGCACAATGAGAGAAGCAGGGTACACTGTTAAGTGATGGTGCTGGCCTGAGCAGAAGCGTTATGTTGTACGTACACGGTTCCTTTCTCTGGACTACAGGAGATCTCAGCCCAGCCAGAGAAAACTGTTGGCTCCCTCGGGAATTCTTCTCAAAAAACATGTGATTCTGACTCCAAAGTGCTTTGAATCCTGCTGGTAATTCAAAGCACTGTAACAGTCATTGTCTACACCACGGAAACAACTCCTAGAAATTTCCAGTAACTTGATCATCTCCACCACAGTAGGGCCCTGTCATGGTATTCAGTCTCACTGTTCCAGTTCCCCTAATGACTGTAATTTGACCCAGAAAGAAATGGATGACTTCTGCACAGCAAAGAAACAAAAAACAAAATGAAAAGACAACCTACAGAATGAGAAAGATATTTATAGACCACCTATCTGATAAGGGGTTAATATCCAAAATACATAAAGAACTTATACAGCTAGAGAGCAAAATCACTAATAATTCAATTAAAAACAGGTAAAGGAACTCAATAGACACTTTTCCCAAAGAAGATATAAGAATGGCCAACAGGTACATGCAAAGGTGCTCAACATCGGTAGTCGTTAGGGAAATGGAACTCAAAGCCACAATGAGATATCACCTTATGCCTGTTAGAATGGCTATTATCAAAAAGACAGGAGATAACGAGTGCTGGTGTGGATATGGAGAAAAGGGAACCCTTGTGCACTGCTGGTGGGACTGTAAATTGATACAGCCACTATGGAGAACAGTATGGAGGATTCTCAAAAAATTGAAACTAGAACTACCAAAAGACCCAGGAACTCCACTTCTGGGAATATGTCCAAAGGAAACAAAAACACTATGTTGAAGAGATATCTACATCCCTGTTCACAGAAGTATTGTAGACAATAGCCAAGACACGGAAATAACCTAAGTGTCCATTGCTGGGTGAATGGATAAAGAAGTTGTGATATAGATAGATAGATAGATAGATAGATAGATATCTCAATACAATGGAATATTATTCAACCATAAAAAGAAAGAAATCCTGCCAGCTGTGACAACACGGTTGGGCATTGAGAGCATTATACTAAGTGAATTAAATAAGAGCAGGACAAACGCTACAGGATTTCACTGATGTGTGGACTCTAAAAAAACCAGAAATCTCATAGAAAAAGAGATCAGATTTCTGGTTGCCAGTGGCAGGAGATGGGGAATGGGGGAAGGCAGGAAGTAGTCCAAAGGTACAAAGTTCCAGTAATAACATAAGTAAGTACTGGGGATATAATATACAACCTGATGACCGTAGCTAACACTTCTGGGGGGAAAAAAGAAAAAAAAAAAACGTATGAATCCTGTTTTCTGACCTTGAAATTGGTTGCCTAGAATGAACAGTCCCTCCCAGGTCAGTCCAGTTTCCTACACCATCAGGCTTAAAACCTACACCTGGGTTTTCCAGGCACAGTTTGCCTTCATGGCCTCTCTTACAGTACATATTTGTACCATTAACTATGGCTTCATATTCCATATGGAAAGGTCTAATTCGTTGTCACTTCCTGGCCATCCCTACTCTGGTTTCTCTTACTTCTGAACACGGTCCTAACTTTTTAGCTTCTTTTTTTAATCTTTCAGCTATATGGAGGTATAACTGACATAAAAGTATAAGAAATGTAAAGTGTACATTATGTGAGTTGGTACGCTTATACATTGTGAAAGGATCCCTCCCATCTAGTTAAATAACACACCCATCACTGAACATGTACATCCTACTCTTCGCAAATTTCAATTACACGATATAGTGCTATCAACCACAGTCACCGTGGTTTACATTAGACCCTCAGACATTATTCATTTTTAAGTTCTATCCATTACTACTAGGAACCTAGAAAGAAACAGTGCTCTGTCTTTAATGTTTAAATATACATATACACACACGCAGACACACACACTTTTTTTTGGTCAGGAATATGCCACTTAAAGCACATGACTTGAATCACTAGCGTATAAGTAAGATGTATTTTAATTATATACGCAAACTAGGGCCACTCAAGAATGTAACGAAGTAGAAGCCCGACGTACAGTATTAGGCACTTTACAAAACACTGGGAGGTGGTATGACTTGTACTACAACGTACAGGACGATAGTCCTCATAAGCTCCTTTCGTGGAGAGGAATAACAGAGAAATAAGGACCTCATCTGTTAAAATGCAAAATCTAATCAGGAACAAGTTCAAATATTGTACTAAGGCCTTGGCCGGGTGAGATCAACCCTTAACACACTGGTTAGAGGCTACCTGTGATGTTTGCAGACACAGACTGAGGGTCTTCTAGAGGGTCCACTAAAGGGTCCTGCTGAGACTGACCGCCACTCGTTTCTCACTTGTCTCCCACCTGACTCCCATCACGCCAGGGGGCTTGCCTGGAACCACAAAATTGGCTAGAACTTGGAGTTGGCGCTACGTCCTCACCTGGCTGAGAGGAATGGCTAGAGGAAATCGTGTCTGCTCGTCCAAAAAGAAAAATAAGAAAAAGAAAAAGAGCAGAAAGAAACCTTTTAGGTCTTTCAAGCAAGAAGTGAATATGGGTGTTCCACTGGCAATATCTTTGTGACTACAAATGATGGCCATGTGCGCTCGTACAATGTAAATCAACAGTTGAAGTGAGCTGAAAACCCAGCATTCTGCATGTTCAAGATGACCCATGGCCTATAGTAAGCGAAGTAGAACATTACTTTATGACTAGTTTTAGTCTCACCCTTTTTGACTACTTTTACAAACGTTTCATGAGGCACACAATATATTAGTATAAAATACATGCAACAGCTTTATAAATATTCTTTTATGTTGGGTATGCATTCTTAAAATATGTTTACTAACGGAGTTCCACTGTTGACATATATACAGATACTGTGCTTTATATACAAGGTGTTGATCAGCTTTACGGACAGGCTGAGATCTCTGACTGCAATTTACAGTATAACTGAAACAGTCATTGTGGGAACACTGTAAATAAGTCATTAGAATGATGACTGAAATATGAATTTCTGTTACTAGCTAATGTGATTATTAGGAGCTCTGCTTGAAGGCCTAACGAGAAGAAAATGTAAATTCTTACTAATAATCCCTGACTCTTGCCCCCCCGCTATCTCAGATCAGCTCAACCTGCTATTCTGTAACTGGTGGATGGATCTATAACCTCCCAGGCTAGCCCATACATCATTTCGACAGGACTAGGCAGAAAACTGTAGACTCCTTTCTACTGACCCACATAATGATTCTACTTCACATTTTTACATCACCTGGCAGGTAACACAGATTTCCCATCCATGATGTCAGTACTCACAAGCCTCTTGTTTCCTGGGATTCTATTATCCCAATTTCTCAGCAGTGATTTCAAGCACTGACTGCACTTTCCATTCACACTGTTGGTTTTCTGAGATCCTGCCTTTCTCCGTGGATTTTACTTTCCTGAAGGATTATGACGACCCTCTCTAATCTTCAGAATGCACGCCTCCTCCGACTAGCGCTGTGCCCTGCACACAGCAGACCCTCCGTCTCTGCTTGTGGACGGCTTGCTTCATACTCTCCAATCCGACTTTCTTCCTCTCAGCCATGCCCAGGGCTTGAATGGGCTGATCTCCTTCTTCCACAGAACTCTTACCTTAATCCAGTGGCTACCTGAAACCCCACAGAGATTTCTCTCTCTCTTCTTCATTCCTCACTACCTATTTGTAGTTTCCATTTTCTAAAACAGAATTACTTTTTAGTCCATATTTGTATTGACTTCACATACTTTATTCACATCCACATCACCAGCTCTTCTGGAAACGTTTATCTACATCGCTGAGATATAGTTAATTTAAGAAGTTATTACGGAACGTTTAAGTCTATGGTTTATGCTGGTGAATGTGAATTCGGTTTAGCAGTAATCACTGTTTCATTTAACCGATGTGTACCCTGTATTTGAAAAGAACAAACAAGCTAGTTGGTGCAGAGCTTAGGTTTTGGGAGTTAAATTATATGTGAGGTTGTACCCAAATAACTACGATACCAAGTACACTGAATGTTGCCTTTAAAAATACTCAATGTGAAAAAAAAAAAATACTCAATGTGTTTTCAAGTTCAAAGGAAGAAAGAGAACATACAACCAATGCTGACAAGTTTAATAACAATGAGAATGATTCGTGAAGTCCCTACGTGTGCACAACGCTTACTAAAAACTCAATTAATAAAAAAGAAAAAGCCTCACTCCCTGTGTTTTACAAGCATATGATGTTTTAATAATAATATTTAAGGCATAAAATAGAATAAGTATTAAATACAAATTAAATGTTAAGAGTAGTAGCAGAGGAGTGAAAGTGATGAAAATTTAATATTTCTCAAGCTGTCCCTCCTTACTTACAAGTGATTTAGAGATGTGAGTGCTGCAGACAACCCTGAGCAGTTGAGAGTCATAAAGAAAACGGGTAATGGGGGAATTCTACTGCATTGAAGCACCCTGGCATTTTGTTCAAGGAGATGTTAGGGCTTTGAAAATAATGCCATTGGTTCCCTTTAGCAAGATGTGGCCTCAACATCCATCATTCAACTTACCTGTTCCTTCAGTTACAGCGGTTCTGCTGAGAGGTTTGGCATCCACATCCTCCACAGGAAAACAGGATGACAACAGAGAGAATGTTCTCAGGAAACTGCTTGCCAGCCTTCCTTCGACACTGTCTCAAAGACTGACTTCGGGGATACGAGTTATCTTCATTTTAACTACTTCCCCCTACCTTTAAAATGCCATTTACGCAAAATCTAGGAGACTAAGGTAATTAACACTCTCTCCCCTATATTTTGACTATTTAACTGGAGATAGTTACCCAGAATTTATACCTGTTTAACATTTCATGATCGAATAGAAATGCCTATTATAGCTTCCAACCACAAGCGAGCCTTTGACAAATGAGTTCTCGAAAGTGCCATGTAGATACTTCTTCCTTTCACAAATGTGTACAGAACAAAATCCTAGGTGCATGGGAATTGAAATGCTCTGGTATGTAATATTTATGCCTTTAGGGTACAGAAAAATTGGCCAAAAGCCAGTGTCTAAATAAATATTCATTGTTTCTACCCTAAAGGCACTTCCATCATATTTTACTAATAAGGATGTTGTTTAGAGGTGGCATTACAGAGGTCAGAGCCTAATGAAATAGAACTTTTATCTTGTTTCCTCCTGAAGAAGTGAGCAAGAAATTAAGACTGTACAATTTGTTGCCTAAATGAATAGAAAGCGTCCCCGAAGTGTCAAAACAAATAATCTATGTTAATTAGTCTATGGCTGAATTGTCAGAATATTGGTGCTCTAGATTTTCTAGGGCGAAAATCTAATTATAAAGGCCAACATCTCTTTGAATGTATATTTACATCTGTGTAAATGATCTGTTGAAACTGCTATTATAAAATTCCTAAAAGCGTTATTGAAATTGTGTATTTGAAAAACGTTTCACGCTGTCGTTCTTCAGAAGCTTCTGAACTAATTGCACGCAAACTTTTTGCTCTGGCCCGTTTTCTGAACAAACCTGTTCTCATTCAGTTTTGCTACCATTTAGTAGTAAAACTTTTGTGGTCCATGCTTCTATGTGTATTTTGATCATAAGAGAAGCTACAACTGCCAACTCAAAGAAGTAAAGCGTATTTGAGAACACATATGTGCTATACCATCTGCCTTGCTAGTCTCCAATACCAGGCAAATCGATGGCACTCTGTAGCTGGGCAGTGGTCTTGGTACAGGAAAAAACTTCTGAGTTTTGAAGGCTGACGTCACAGTGGGCAACTGTATCCTCCTATAAAAGTGTCTTCTGCATCACCGGACATAATATTCTGGACTGATTTGCTGACCGAATCAACCACAGAGCTGAATTTGGCTGACATGTCCTACATTCTCAAATAATACACAGAGGTGAGGCCTGAATCAATTTCAGGGAGTTGTCAGTTTCCTCTCAAAGAGAATAATATATGATGTCAAGATTTTGTTATATGTTTTATATGACATGTGTGAAGTTATCCTGATTTACACCTACAAATAATAAATTCTCTGTACTGAGGATAAATAGTACTCAGAAAGTTGGTTGTTTTAATATGTATGTGGTCAGGTATTTTTACTTCTGCAAAATATCTTTTCCGTGTCTGTGCATTTTGTACTTAGTGTAACACTGAGTGTTCGGTAAATTAGGTCTGGAGCTAAGTAGTTTCTAGATTCTTACATGGAGTTGCTTACATATAAGGAACACCCATATTTTAGTATCGTGTAGCTAATTCGGAACTCCAGAACTCCTTAGAGAATTTACAACTTGTCTCCTTACTTCCTTTCAAAATATTTACTTTGTGGTTGTTTTACTTTATTTTGCATGGAATCAGAGGTTTTATTCTAGACCATTATTGCAGAGGATATAAACAATGTAACACCGTTTAACACAAATATATCTTAAAATATGTTATAGTTTTCATATAATAAATATAAAATCAAAATTACGGCACTAATGCAGCAAAAAGTTGAGTGCTATGATAAGGCTAAAAATCATTCTACGTGCTACATGTGAAATGAAGTTCCACTCTCTCCAAATTTATGATCTAACTGGAGGAATATTAAAACTTCCAAATATCAGTAAATATAATCGATGAAAAATCAGGGATCTGTACACTACCTGAAATGGGGGTTCACAGGGGGATAATACAGGCAGAGACTGGACACAGGAAGAGTCACAGAAGACAGGGTGAAATGAGCAAGGTGCACTTTAGAATTATGAGTAGAACAGCCTTTCTGGAGCAGAGGGTCATCCTATAGGTAGGAAGTTGACATTCAGATAGATAGGCTAAGAAGGAGGGACATCGAATGCCAACGTAAGACCTTTGGACATGAAAAATACACACTGTCAAGCAAGTGAAAAAACTCTTTGCAGAGATTATTTTATCAGTGTCAAGAAAAATGGTGTGGAGTAGATGGCAGACTGAAGGCAAAATGGTTAAAACTATGTTGCACTATAGACAGTAAGAATCATATGCAAAGTTATTAATAAGGAGTAATGTTGCAAAATATCTGAATCTCACGGTGAAACCAGAGGCCAAGAAGGACGTAGAAATACTCAAGCAGGTCTTTCAGCAACGAACGTAAGAACTCTTCACACCCTGCTAAGGTCTGGTCTCAGTGTGCTTAGAAATTTAATCATCTTCCAAATCCTTCCATGATTCACAGTGAAGCAGCACACATGCTCATCTGGTTACATAGAGCTTTCTGGAAAGTAAGCTCCGGATTTCTAAACACTGTAGTCAACATATATGTTTTATTGAGAAATACTTGTATGTATCATGACCAGTGCCCACATTTTTCACAGAAATTCCTGAGCTAATTTCAGGGGACAGATTACAATTTAACTTGCACACTTAATGGCTAACGGAACACATGGGAAAACTTGCAGCGGGGAAAAGGCATGGTTCAAAAATAGATATAATCCTCATCCTGAGTGCTAGGAGAATAACCACTATTAAGTGTTTCTCAAAATTTAGCAATGAATATGCCACATATGAAGCAAATTGACACTCACGCCTAATTGTGATTTAAGTTACTTTTATTGTAATATTATTTATCTATGTATAAACAGAAAATTAGCCCTGATGACTTTTAAAATGTTCATAAATATAACTATAAAGCCTATACCATTCAAAATAACAGGCTTAACGGACTTGAGGATATGGGGACGGGGAAGGGTAAGCTGTGACAGGGCGAGAGAGAGGCATGGACATATATACACTAACAAACGTTAAGGTGGATAGCTAGTGGGAAGCAGCCGCATAGCACAGGGAGATCGGCTCGGTGCTTCGTGACCGCCTGGAAGTGTGGGATAGGGAGGGTGGGAGGGAGGGACAGAGACGCAAGAGGGAAGAGATATGCGAACATATGCATATGTAACTGATTCACTTTGTTATAAAGCAGAAACTAACACACCATTGTAAAGAAATTATATGCCAATAAAGATGTTAAAAAAATAATAATAACAGGCTTAATATATTATCACCGATGACGTTGTTTTTATGAAACTAAATTGCCACTTCTAAGTGACTGCATTGCTGAGTTTTAGCATAGAGATCTTTGTAAATTCCACGTGGCTGTGCTATTATTTGTCATGTAATAACGTGCCAATTCTTCGAACAATTTTCTACATTCTAAATATACTGAAATTTTGTTTCGCAAAGCCTCCTGGGTTTCAAATGTCTTTAACATTAACGCACTATTGCAGTGACCTCTCTCTCTCTTTCTCTCTCCCCCTCCTACCTATTGCAATGACCTCTCTCTCTCTCTCTCTCTCCCCCTCCTACTCCGATTTCTTATTCAGTCACAACAGTACAATTTGAAATTGCAAGGCACCCCAAATTACAAGGTGTTTAATTAGGCTCTCATTGATATGTCATATCAATATTTTTTAAGAGTATGCAGAATAAACACTCATAGATATACGCTTATTCACAAAGATCTCATAGGAAATCCATGGGCCCCGGAACATAGATCTGAGGATGTCCAATTTCTGAGGAAACCAAGTTCGCAACACACCCACAAAACATTAAAAGTCGTGAGGAGAAGAGGTATTTTAATGGCTTTTGTTTATTATTTGTTTTCCAGGAACAGTGATTGATTTTTGCGGTTAATCTGAGGTAGAAATGATGAGAGAATGTGTGAGACGAGGATGCGTTAGACGAAAATTTTCCTTTTTCCTTTGCAAGAGTTGCTGCCCCAAAATACACATTTTCCTCAGTGAGAACAGTGTTTGTAATATTTACAAAGCACTCCAGATTTCCATTCTGTAAATCTATTCTTTCTGGGCTTTTAGCCAAGATGTAGAAACGTGCTGATAACTCTGGTGACAATTTTTGTGTCATCTAGGTCATTATTATAGTTACAAATAAAGTACTTGAGTTTTATGCAATTTATAATTCTATTTAACAACAAAAAAAGCCTGAATTTTTGTTTTATTTCTATTTCAACTGCTTCTGTTCTTTGAGAATACAAAGACGAGCATTTACATGATTGAAGACTGGCCACAACAGTCAGTCTTATGTTACTGAAGGTGGGTGATAAAAATAAGAGGTTGAAGGAAATCATTCAACTCTTAAACATGAAGTTGCTAAAGGGCACGGTTTATTAATTAATTCTGCAAATACTCCAGTATGGTTCATAGCTTTAGCCCCAAGTGTTCTTATGCTGGATTCTCTCAGTTCTTCTGCTACTCCTTCAGGAAACGTAAGCTCCCTGTCCTGAATAGGGAAGAGCTGGTATTTGGGATGACTGAAGCCTGGACAGATGTAAACTGAAGGATTTCTAGCCCCTTGTCCTCCAGAGCACTGAATAGCCCTCTGGCAGCAGAGTCTCCATGGCTCCACCTGGCCTGGTTTTTAGGCATAAAGGATCTCCTATTGCTCATGAAGCAAAGTGGGTTGATGGCCCTTTGAGGAAACGAAACGGAGAGTGTACACTGAGGAAATCCCAGAGTCTGGAGATCCAGTGTCTCATTCTCAAGCAGTAGGACTTAAAAGTGACTGCTGAACGCCTTGAGGTACCACAGAGCTAGAACAGCCAAAGGATGACCCACAGAGAGTGTTTCTTTGATTACAAATCCGCAGCACTGATAATAAAATACCATCTGGCAACTAATTCTAGTAGTTCACTTCTGGGAATTTATCCCAAGGGGTTAAAAGAGGATGTACACAGGTGCTACAGAGGTGCTTATGGCACTGCCACTAGTAATGGAAGATTGAAAACAAGGTCAGTGTTCCATCGTGGTGTGTGTGGTGCGCGAAGTTATCAGAATGGGGTAGAACGATGCTGAATGGCACGCCGGGATGTTCAAGACATACTGTAGAGCCCAATGAAAAGCAGGCGATAAAAGAATTTCTAAACTATAGTATGAGTCTATGTCCCGACTAGAAACAGATGGCGCACTCAAGTTAGGATAATTCTCAGATGGCTTAAGAAAGGACTATTTACAAAGATACGTGTTGTTCACAAAACCCATAGGGTTCCACAGGAGAAGGCTTAGCTCGCCAACCCCAGTGTGGCAGGAACAGGGAAGCAGCAGTTCCTAGAACCCAGAGAGCTGTCTAGGGAAGCTGCAGTGAGGGGAACTAAGCTTTGGCTGAGGTTGCCGGGAGCAACCTTGGAAGGAAGGAGCCAGGGAAATAAAAAGCTGATTCCTACCCTCCTCTCTCCTTCTGGTCTTGCAGGTCTCTCACTCACTGAACCAAAAGAAGCTGGAGGGCAAAGGAGGCCTTGGCGCCTCTTGGGACAGAAAGATGGAATGAAATTCATCTGTCTAAGAAAAGGACTGAAGTAGACCAGCACAGGTGTAGTCAAATTTTTATATATAAATGGATCCATAAAAAAGGAGGACAATACACTGAAATGCCAGTGGCAGTTTTCTCGAGGGGTGGTGTGATGGAATCATGGTGAATTTTTTTTCTTGAAATTCAACACAGTGCAAAGGCTACAGTTGGTAATGTTTCTACAATGAACATTTCATTGTTGAAACAGAAGTTTACCCATATTCATTTTATTGTAGAATCCAAGTTTTAATGTCTATACTTATTTTCGATATGAGGTTTTTATACTGGTTTCTTTCTTTAAATAAAGAAAATTAATCACTGGGAATGTTGAGGACAGACAGGTGGTTCAGGCACTTCTCTAAATCCTTTTTTAGAGCTGAGTGAGGCAAACATATTTACTGCAAGGTCAACATATAAAGGCAAATAATAATACGTAAGAAAAAAAGGAATGAATGTAGAGTTTTATTCTACACAGAGTGACACTCGCTAAAACATAATCCAAAATATTTTGGGGTTTTGTGCTTTAAATATTTACCTGAAACAGTGATAAAAACTTAGGTCTCATAAATATGCTAACGGTCAAAACGCCAGTGAAAATATGTCACAAGTTGGAAGGTATAAACAAGCATAGAGCTAGACTCAGAAATGAAAGAAGTACTATAGCCCAAGAGAACCTGATACAATGTTCTTCAGACACCTTCAAGTGATTGGGAGTAATGATCAAAAGTAAAAGGAAGACCACTGAACAGCGCGCGGAAACCGATGGTATACGACGTAGGTTTTAAAAAATGTGTGCAAGAGAGGACATTCTAGATGTAAAGAAAGAGATTTTTCAGTCTTCTAGGAAAAACTGGATGATAAAAATGAAATTTCTTCCACAAAGGTTACCTTTAGTTCTGAGCGCTTCTCATATAGTTACAGTCCTCACGATACACAGACACTCCTACCCAACTTGGAACGTATTCGAGATAAACTCATTGCTTGGATAATTACTTTGAGAATGATCCTACTCTTACGATCATTTAACCTCACTGTCTGAATTTATCAAAATTAACAGTTATTTTTTTAAACAATCAAGAAGCAGATAAAAGAAAACAGCCATTTGGCCAATTAGGGAAAATTTCTGTTATGACAGGTATAATTGGTAAGTTTTGGGTCAAGTAGAGTTAAGCAACCCATTGGATCATTACACTCATGTAGATCCAAGAACTGAGATGAAAAAAGGTATTTTCTAGAAGCGTTAGAACCCAGCAGTCATTTTGCAGTAATAGAAAATAAATCCACGTAAAATTTTGAGATAAAAATCAACAGATATTCACAATTTTCAATTCTTTATTATTAAAGCAGTTGGAATGACATTTAACATTTTCTCTGGGGAATCCACCGCCTTTTTTTTTTCTCGCCAGAATTAGTTAACGGTGCCCAACTAAATGTAGAAAGCAGGGCCTTCTACTATTTCGTCAGAAACTTAGCAATGTCATATACATATTCCATTATTTAAGCAGAGAATTCTATTTAAAAAGGAGTTTCTCATTTATCGTTTGTAAAGTATTTTCTTTTTTGGCTTTTTGCTACAAAAATTTCTTTTTCAAAACCAGCTCCCTGTCAACACTGAGTTTATCCTGGCAAGCAGCCTAGTGAAAGTCTGGCTTATTGAAGAGCTGGAGTCACATTACCACATGCAGTACATTTTGTTTGGTTTTCTTTTTTTCTCCTATTTCCATACACATGAATAAATCCGTAGAAGAAAAACAGCATATAAATTGCTTTTACGTGATAGAATAATGTCTGCCTACCTGGACCGTACTGGGTGTCAGAAGCCCTAAGTATTAACCCATCTTTGCTCTTCTGACGGGCCAAGTCACCTCATCCTGTTTTCTGATCAGAAACAAGATATGACACCTCCCAACCTTAATGGAATTGTTTAGCTAAGGTATATGAAAATTTGTGACAAGTAAAACAATTAAAAACATAAATTATTCTTAAGGTTTTGAAAGAAACTAATAAAATATAAGGGATTGGGGAACAGAATAGAGATTTAAAATGGATACAGAGGAAAACGTGTTCACCATTTTCAGAAAAGGACTGGATATCAATCTCTGTCAGTTTAAAGTTTTTTTATAGGCGGTGAGAGGGGAAAGAAAGCATGTGAATGAGAAGTCATGCACGCACGTAGAAGCTTCACAGTAAGGATGGAGAGGAAGCAACCCTCCTTTTTATAGTTTATAGGGCTGCCTGGCAAAGATTTAATGGCCTCAAGTGATTCCCCCTGCCACAGAGAACATCATATTCCCCTGTATTTAGGTTAAACCATTACAAAGCTCATTAAAATGTAAATATTACCTAGGAAGGCTATTAAACCATTTTCAACTATTTAACTATCCAATTACCCAGCAATGTTTTTATAGAAAGCATCGCGAAAAGGAGGTGTTTTCCTAGATGATGGAATAAAAGAAGCAAGAACAGGGCCCTGGTTCCAAGCTTCAGCATCCAATCGCCTCTTGGTATCCAAGTAGGGAATTGGTTCCAAGACGCCCTCAGATACCAAAATACACAAACGCTCAAGTCCTTTATATGAAATGGTGTAGTAGCTGCATATAACCTACTGCGCATCCTGCTGTATACTTTAAATTATCTCTAGATTACTTTTGATACCTAATACAATGGAAATGGTGTGTAAAGAGTCGCCAGTGCACAGCAAATTCAAGCTCCGCTTTCTGGAACTTTCTGGAATTTTCTTTTCCAATGTTTCTGATATGCAGTTGGTTGAAGGTGCAGATGCAGAACCCTAAGTAGGAACACTGAAGGAAAACCAAATTTTTAAGGTATCTAAAGAGCCACTATACGATGAGAGTTGTCTGTGTTCACAAATGCTTGTTGGACAATCCCCTGGGTCTATACATGGACTCCAACAACAGAATAAAATAAAATCTTTACACAGAGTTTAGCAAGACACTACACCGTTATGTCCAAAACGTCAATATTCTACCAAGTCAGCACAGCCAAGCCAAACTTTACATACACAAAAGAATTACTGTTTTATCAGACAGAGCAATAAGGAGTTTGTCCACAGTAAGAGATTTACTCTTAGAAAGCAGGGAACTGACAAATCACTTTCCGGCATCTTGACAGCAATCTTGCAACATAGTTATGATTACACCCAGTTTGAAAAATAGTGAAAATGTTCCAGAGACGTTAAGGAACTTATCTGACGTGGCTCAGATGGTAAGAGCTAGAACTAGGTCTACAAGTGAATTCTAATTGACTCCAAAGCCTGTGTTCTTTCCACCACAGCTTGTGCGGGTACACGGGGAGCTGGAACAGGTTTGAGAATTTAACTTCTTTGGGTTGTTCTCTGTGCAACGTGGTCTGAACGCCGACTATAACTTGGATATCACACATTTATCTAGTTAAGATTAAACATTAAAAAGACTTCATTGTAATTTTATCATAGCTAATCCTCACTATGACAGGGAGAATTTGAACTGTGCTTTTGGAAATACCTCCTGGTCATTTAATTATGGGCTCCAACCATGACATCACATGACCTTGAAAAGGAATAGTGTTTTTTTTTTCCAAAACACACTTCTTTGCTCACTGAACAACTTGGCAGGTGGTAAATCAGGCTAATATACCAAGATCACCAGACCACAGAAACACAAACCATATAAAGAAACAACTATTAGGCGGCGAAAAGAAAGATAATTTATGAGTTTACTCATCTTAACAGCTTAATTACGCAGAAAGCTTCTCGGTTACTATAACCCGCAGCAGGGTTCAGTGGCCCAGAGACAGTGAGTCTCTCTTGTCACAGCATCCACAAGTGTAAAAGTAAAAATGTGAAGGTAGTCGAACCAACATACAGAAACAAGTAAGATCTGGAACCAAGATCAGTGAGAGAGATCGATGTGTGCTACGCAGGCCGCTGAAGGGCATCATTTGAAGACCAAGGCCACGGCTTTTCAGAGAAACGGAACTTCTGTGCCAGGTACACTGGGATTAATAACCCCGTCATGATGTCACTGCCTGACGAAATGCTTCGAGAAAGGCAAGTGGAGACACAAGACCACGTCCTGGTCACTTCTTGTTACACAGTAAGCACAGAATATACTATGAATATATACTAGGACTATATTAGGACTATACTAGGATTCTTGTGAATTTAAATACTAGAACGAATCAACAATGTAATTTAAATCACAGTTAAACCCAATATATTACTAACATTTTAAAAGTCTATGTATTCAGTGAAGAATACGTATAGTGTTATTGTCAAATACTACTGTGAAGATACAACCATTTTTCACTTTCAAAATGACAAAGCCAACCAACCAAACAACTAATAAAGACCAGCAACAAACATAGCAACCACGCCCCAACTGGCTGCTAATTTCCATGAAAATTGTCAAAACAAAATCAGAACTGAAGCAAATGTAACAAAACTAAGCTGTGTTCTTTGTATCTTACTTCAACAGGTATTTCTTTTAAAGTCACCAGGTTAATTAATTATCCCTACTAAAACAGGAAAATGTGCCAGTCTGTCCTTCATGTGCAATGTCTCCACCACGAACAATAATCTGGAGCTTAAGATAATTAATACCATATACCCTTGCCTTTGAACAACACAGCTGTCAGCCATGAGACTTAAAATTAACGGGCTCTGTGAAGCTATAAATCAGAAACCATGATGATTTTATATAATATTTCTTAAAAGGCACTTACCTTTTCGAAGCAAAGCACACTTCTGACAGCAAACTGCCTGTTAAAATAAAACATATCATTTATTGGTCTCCAGTAAATAATATAAAGGATGATGCATTGTTATATGTAGCAAAATTATAGGCCAACTTTAAAAACTCTTCCTGATCTAATTTAGTTTCTTTTTTTACTAAAAATTAAAATCACCTCCTTGGTTGTAATAAATAAATGCCTTTGTGTTCCGTGCATGTGTATTGAAACCACACAAGCTAATGAGTTTCATGTTGGAGAGCAAAACAGAAATTACGGGGCACATTATCCAGGTCATGGCTGTAGATTTCAGTACCTTCCGTTCACTGATTGTAATGAGATGCCCAAGAGTTAATGTCGATGAGGGGAGTTTTAAGGGTTAGGTGTCACAGCAAATTTCATTTTCACTAAATAAAAAGAAAGCACCATCACATAGAAATTATTAATATAAGCTGTACTCTTTTCAAGTTTGCATTAGTTATTTGAGTGTCTTATATACTTCTCACCAAACTGCATTAAAATCTGGGAGATTTTAATTTACAATACTTCACAACTATCACTGAGATGAAAGGAAGCCATGGTTCCATACAATATGCAGCCAAGATGGTACTTGAAACAACACTGGCTTGAATCAATATAACATTTAATCCTAATCAGAGTCTGGGACATAGTAGGAGAAACAGTAGCTGTAGGAGAAACTCTTTTGATCATACTTCCTTTCTCAAAGGACCTGAATTCATTTTCTCGAAGCGAATATGAAAAATATCAAGAATTTCCTTAGGAGCTCTGTTTGCATATGTAAGACTACACAGGTGCGTCTTTTTCTACTGTCTACATATGTCACAAACCCTGACACTGAGGTGCCTCTAGGTACTGAAAAAAAATTTTTTTAACTGAGTTTAATCATATCCTCAAAACAAGTTAAGATCCAAAGCCTTGCAAAATTGGTAACGTTTAGATATTCATTTGTAAACAGAGGTGGCTCCCATTGCAAAGTCATCTGAGCGCACTTGAGCGTTACACTGTCAGGACAGGAAAATCGCTTCTCAGGCTAGTCCTAGCTGGACTCTCTAATGAGATTTACAGACGGGGTAGGAAGTGCTCAGAGCTGGATGGAGAGCCAGTCTGAGAATGCCAATGGCTCCAGGGGTAGGCTGTGCTCCTGGAAGACCCTCTGCCACCCCTGGTGCCCCGCTGTCCCTCTGTCTGCCCCATGCAAACATCAGGCTAAATTCCCTCTCCAAAGCTGCCTCTCTCAGCCATTCAGGGCAAAAGTGATTGAGAGTAAATCACACAATGTAACTATGCCCCTGCCCACAGAGATGACTTCTAGATATAAATGGAAGCGTTTGATATTTATATTTATATCAAATGCATCTATTTTGCTGTGATGTAAACGGAAGCATTCAGGACAAACAAAATAGTTCAAGTCCCGTTAATTCCTGCACATCAACAGTTTCCTTCTCCCCAGAATCACTACAGTAGCTGAACTTCCACAGTCTCCCACGACGGCTGGCATTCAGCTTGTTAGGGGGTCTCCACAACCCACTTCTGTCCACACACCTCAGCCCAACCCTAATCCGATGTCCACACAGATGGCAGAGCTCTCTTTTTTATGAGTAGATAGAGTCAAGTTTCAGCACTTAAATCTTTTTGTTATCACTCATAGAACGAATTTCAGAACCCTTGGCGTGGCGTCTGTTGCTCTGAAGCCCGCTGGCATCTCCAACTTCTCACGACACCCTCCTCTCACCACACTGCAGATACGGGCTTTGTTTCTGCTCAGATCAGCCACCCTTTTCCTCATCTCAAGTCAGGATCTTAGCCAACGTGAAAGCCAAGAAAGTCCCTCCACCTGTGTGACCCTTGACCTCGCTTACAGACCTCAAACATTTTTTCCTCCCAGTCTTCCCAAGAATCCTAAACTGGATGTCTTTTGCAAAACAGCAGTTATGTTTTGTTCAGCTCCCTCTTCTCAAGCACTGCAGAGGGAAGGTCTGAGCTCAGTTCCCCTACGGAAAAAGCGAACCTAACATCTACTGTCTCAACGGGCGAACTTCTCAAAGAGGGCATTAAGCAGACTAGGTGCCTGTGCACTGCACGTGATCCAGGACGGGTCTGAGCAAGCCCGGCCGTATGCCACATACCACGTGGAGGAAACGTCAGCATTTATGTGGAGGCTAAGAAGGGCTGCCCAACTTTAATGTTTAAAGGGAAACCATCTAAATCGAGGAGCTTTAAGAACGGATGGTTAGTGACACACTATGTTACGTAAAGTGTAAAATGTCTTCGGTGTTCCTTCCCTGTACTAAGCAGCTATCACTAAAAAAATTAAAAAAAATTAAAAATTCCCCTAAATATCTTCAAGTAAAATCAGAACAGTATGCAACAAACTTATGAAGCTGGACCCACAGCACAAATCACGGCCACCAATTACGGGCAACCTGGGCTCATTTCTGGGCAAGCCCAGAGCTGCCATTTCCCACCCTCTTACCAGCTTCTCTCTCTGTCATCAACACATTCACACCCATCAGCTTATTTCCCGCCACGGGCTGCAGCAGCTGACATTTCCTCCCCCACCTGAACGCACTGAGGACGGGCTGGATGCAAGGATAGAAGAGAGGTAGACATTCAACACTTCTAAGAGCTTTCTACCCTCTTTGTAATCAGGTCAACGCAAAATCCTCTGGGAGCACAACTCGGGAGCAGACTTCCCCTCAGACTCTCAGTTGTTAAGTGAACTCTCCACAGAGAAGGGTAAATAAAGAGCTGAATATATGAGCATTGAGGTCCTCGAAACAGACCTCTTCTTTTTAGATTTGTAAATCTAAAAATCTCTGGTTAAGTTCATCTCCTTGTGTGTGTTTATGTGAGAGTGAGAGAGAGAGTGAGAGAGAGAGAGAGAGAGTGAGAGAGAGTGAGAGAGAGAGTGAGAGAGAGAGAGAGAGAGAGAGAGAGGAGGTGTGTGTGTTGCACACACACTATTGGGGCAAGCAAGGTAATGTATTTTCCTCTTTGGAGACTGAAGTCAAAGTGTGAATCTTGAAGACTGAGTGGGATTTAATCAGACAGTGGCAAACGAATAGATAAAAGGTAAAGACACGGGGGAAGCTGACAGCCTAGAGTTTTACTCAGTACATCACTTTGGCTGAATTAGAGACAGAAAGGGGTAATGCTGAAGGGCCCAAATCCTTATGCTGTGTTAAGATGTTTCTACTTCTTTAACTGAAGAACACAGAGGATTTTCAAAAGGAAGGCTGAGACCATAGTTTTAACTTTGATACTCGGGTTAGCAGTATGGTGGCTGGTTACACTTGGTGAAATAGGCCTGTTGGGAGACTTTTGATGGAATCCATAATTGAAAAGGTGAAAGACTTGACTGAGAGGCTGGGGGAAGTAAACAAAGGGCGAACTAAACACATTCCCAAGGTATTCAGGAGGTGTAACTGACACATAGTTTTGACCATCTGAGAACAGAGGTGTATAGAATATCTTTCCACATTTGGTATGAGTGATGAAAGCACCCATTTAGCACCCGTTTCCAAATGAGGGTATCATGAAAGTAAGAAGGATGGAGAATGAGAGAGACAAGATGATGTGTTTGTTATCAGACTTTTTAAGGTTTCAGATTTTTGAAGTTCAGCAAAAACTTGGCAGACTCGGTTCAACACTTTGATATACACTCTAATTTTATAATTGAGCAAATTAAAACTAAAATATATTATATCTGCTATCTCAAGGTCATACAGCTACTAGGTAGTAGAGAAAAGATTTTATTTCTACTTTCTTGACTCCAAATCCCATTCTCATTATAGAACTGGCTCTTGGCTTTTCAATCCATGCCTAAATATCACAATTTTTCAACTGTAATTTGGCGATGGTATCACTCCCTTTGATTTATCTAAGATGTCGTGATGTAAAAATTTAGTAAACATAAGCAGCCATCTCTCCAGTGAATGTTTCCGTTCTCTTGGTGTGAGATCCTTTTGAAACCTAATTATTGATGGACAATTACCTTTTCAAAAAATTAATGCAAACGGTCTTGCAGCTCGGCCCTACCATTCCACATTGATTCCACTTAATTAGGGGACCAAAAACCATGTCCATGTCTATGTTGATGAGGGCAGTGGATATGGAGCATGAAAAGAGACCAGATGGTTCTTAACACTGAGGTGCCTACCTAGCGAGAGAGCTTCTCTGATTCTTTTTCATTTCTGTTTCAGGCTGGCCTCTAACATCCTTTTAATGGAGATTTTTATTTGTGCATTTCATCGCTGTTATGTGAATCTGTTGCTACGGAACATGTTGCATACCCAGCCTCTCGTGAAAATTAGTATGGCTCTTTGTGGTTATAAGTAACAGCTATACTCTTTTTGATAGAAAGGACCATTGAAGGGTTTTTTGTAATCTTTTTATTCTTAAACCTTGCTCATATTGATTTATTTGGATTGTTAATCATGAAACATAAAGGATTACCTCAAATAAGAGCATGTCACCTAATGTCTATTTTGCTCTTTGCTAGAAATGGACCATTACACCGCCAAGATGCATTGTTAGAGTGATTTGTTTTCCTGGGTTCCACCCTCCTCCACCCGACTATGCAGAGATATGTTAGTATATTCCTCTGAAGTACTGCATTTTCATTGAGGATAAACAAAGAATTTGTCATGCGTACCAGAAATATTATTTATCACCGAAGTTAGTGAAAGGCTGAGACATGTTTAATCGTGCAGTGTATATAGCAATAAATCCACTTCTGGAATTTTAAGAAGTTGCATTTAGATAGAAAGAACTCTTTTACTTTAAAGCCATAAAGCCCTTTACAAAGTCAATTATATTATTTGTCGAAAACGAGTGGCTAGAGGTTAAGGATATTGACGTGAGAATCACAATGCCTGGGTTGAAAGGGCACCTCAATACTTCTTACTGCAGTGTGACCTTCAGCGAGTTACTTCTCTCTGCCACTGTTTCTTCAAATGTCAAAAGAGGAAAATAAGTCACTATCTCATAGGGTTACTGTGAGGATTAAATGAGTTAATGTATGTAAAACATTTAGAATATGGCTGGGCACATAATTCACCCTCGATATGTTAGCTTTTATAATGATTGGAGTGACTATAGTTCTACTCTTTGGTAGAGTAATTATCAAGTGACACTTGTTATATAAGCTTAGGCTTTGCTGAATGTGAAATACCATAATGCCTCAATTATCCTGAACTCAGCAGAAAATCAGAGAGTGATAAAAAAATATGAGTAGCAAGTAGATATCACAAATTTTATGCACAATATCTGAAATATGTTAGCTATACACAAGAGCCTCAGGTTTTTTTGTTTTTTTGTTTTTAAGGTCTGGCACTATGCTACAAGTGATGCAAAGATACAAGAATCTTTACCATTAAGCAACTTGTAATCTAGTTGAAAAGGAAATAAGAATAAATACAATATCAGGTAATATAGAATTATTTCTATGAGAAAGTGACAACAGGAGAGAGATGAGGGAAGTCCTGTTATTTTTGGCAGGAAGGCAAACTTTTGGAACACTGTCCATGCTGTATCATCTTATGTGGACCCACACTGCTGTCTGGCGATATTTTTATTCAATTTTAGAATTACGAGCTCTTGCCTCTCTACAAAGTTTTAGTATCAGCCTAACAGTGAATGCCTTATTTCTAATTATTTGTACTGCTGAAAACCATAATTAGTGTAACAAACGTTTATTGAGTACCAATTAAGGTAGAGCACAGGAAGAGAACAGCATAGAGCCTTTGAGTGCCCTGAGGATAATAAGAGAATGACCAAACCATGGAAGACTCAGAATAGCCAAAGCAATCTTAAAAAACAACAAAGCTGTAGGCATCATGCTCCCTGATTTCAAATTATATTACAAAGCTATAGTAATCTAAACAGTATGGTATTGGCATGCAAATGGACATAGATCACTGGAACAAAATACAGAGCCCAGAACAAACATGGTCAATGATTTATGAGAAAGGAGCCAAGAATATACAATGGGGAAAGAAAAGTATCTTCAATAAATGGTGGTGGGAAAACTGGACAGCTACACACAAAAGAATAAAACTGGATCCCTTATTTACGGACTCCTAACCATACATAAGCAATACTTCAAAATGGATCAAAGACTTGAAGGTAGGAACTATAGCCATAAAACTCTTAGAAGAAAACAGAAGTGGTAAGCTTTTTTATTTTTAAAATTTTTTATTGGAGTATAGTTGATTTACAATGTTGTATTAGTTTCAGGTGTACAGCAAAGTGAATCAGTTATACATATATGCACTTCTTTTTTTAAGATTCTTTTTACATATAGCCATTACAGAGTATTGAGTAGAGTTCCCCGTGCTATACAGCAGATTCTTATTAGCTACCAATTTCATATATAGTAGCGTTTATATGTCAATCCCAATCTCCCAATTTATCTCTCCCCCCCACTTATCCCCTGGTAACCATGATTGTTTTCTACATCTGGGACTCTACCTCTGTTTTGTGAATAAGTTCGCTTGTATCTTTTTCTTTCAGATCCCACATATAAGCAATATCATATTATATTTGTCTGACTTCACATATTTTATGACAAAATTTTTACAAATGAAGCAGTAAGCTCTTTGACATTACTTTTGGAGACAATTTTTTGTATTTGGTGCCAAATATACAAGTGGGACTGCATCAAAGTAAAAAGCTCTGCACTGCAAAGGAAACCATCAACAAAATGGAGTTAACCCAGTGAATGAGAGAAAATATTTGCAAATCATATCTGTTAATGGGTTAATACCCAAAATACAAAAATGAACTCACATAATGTGATAGCAAAAAAACAAATCTGATTAAAAGATCTGAAAAGACATATTTCCAAAGAAAACATACAGGTGGCCGACAGTTACATGAAAAGGTGTTCGACATCACCAGTCGCCAGAGAAATGTAAATCAGAACCAAAATGAGGTGCCACTTCACACCTGTCAGAATGGCTATCCACAAAAAGACAACAAATAACAGGTGTTGGTGAGGATGTAGAGAAAAGGGAACCCCTGTGTACTGTTGGTGGGAATGTAAATTGATGCAGCCACTGTGGAAAACAGTATAAAGATTCCTCCAAAAATTAAAAGTAGAACTACCATACGATCCAGCAATTCCACTTTAGGGAATATGTGTGAAGGAAACAAAACACTATGTCAAAGAGATACCTACACCCCCATGTTCACTGCAACATTATTTGTAATAGCCAAGATATGGAAACAACCTAAGAGTCTGCTGATGGACGAATAGATAAAAAAAGAGGTGGTATGCATATACAGTGGAATAAAATTCAGCCATGAAAAAGGAAGAAATCCTGCCATTTGCAACAACATGGATGGGCCTTAAGGGCATTATGCTAAGTGAAATAAGTCAGACAGAGCAAGACAAATAGTGTGTCTCTCACTTACAACTGAAGTCCAAAAAACAATCGTCATCACCAAATAACCAAGCTCATGGATACAGAAAACACTGTAATTACTGGGGGGAGAGATACATGAAGGGGGTTAAAAAACACAACCTTCCAGCTATAAAAAAATAAGTCATGGGGATGGAATATGCAGCAATGGTGACTACAGTTAATGATACTGAATCGTATATTTGAAAGTTGGCTAAGAGAATAGGTCTTAAAAGTTTTCACAACTAAGAAAAATCATTGTAACCGTGTACGGCGATGGATGAAAACTAGACTTATTGTGAGAAGCATTGTGCAACATACACAGATATCTGCTCACTACGTTGTATACCGAGAACTCTATAATGCCATTTATCAATTACATCTAAATTAAAAAGTACGACTAAAAATGAGCAAAGCAGTTTAAGTACCAAGAATAAGAAAACAGGTGACACAGTGTCAGTGGATGGGAGAGGCCATTTCATTTTGCATGGCCATGAAAGTACGCTCAGAAGATGTGACACTTGATCTAAGACAGGAATGAATGACAAACAGCAGCCAGTCTAGGAGAGTCTAGCAGCAGAACCTTCCAGGAAGAAGGAAGCACAGAGGGAGGGCCTGAAAAAAGATAAAAACGTTACTATCTGTGAAGACAAAGACTATGAGTAAGAAGGCTTCTGAATAAGGTCTGGAAGATGGGCATGCAACCGGGTTTTGAGTTAAGGGCTATTTTGCAAGTGCAACTAGACGACAGCGAGGTTTGGAAGGAGCGGTAATATGATCCAATTTATGTTTTTAAAACAATTCTTTAGTTGTTGTGTGAAGTGATAGCAGGGGTCAAGGGCAGAAGCCAGGACAGGAGTTAAGAAGCTACTGCAGTGACTAAGCGAGAAGTGATGGGGCTTGGACACGCCAGCTACAACGGTGATGGAGAGACACGGATGATGGCAGAATGACGTTTGGAGTTAGAGCTCACAGGATTCGGTGATGGACTGTAGGTGAGAGTGAGAGAGACAGGAATTAAGTCCTAGGTCTCAAGAAGGCAAACTAGATTATGCCACCATTTACCAAGATGGGATTGAGGGAGGAAAACATATAACTGGGGAAGAAAATACCGATTTATATTGTAGCCTTATCTAGCGTGAGGACCACACTGACACGTAAGCGGTAACGTTGCATACATGGTTCTAGAAAAGAACATGTTGGGTCTACAGGGTGTTTCAACGTCCACTATTCACTCTTAGATGTTTTTGTTGTAGCTGTGGGACTGTCCTATGCTCTGAACTAGCCCACAGGGCACACATGCATCTCCTGCCCCTCTCTGCCGGATGACACTATATGCCTACCCACGTGTGACAAAGTGTTTCCAGACACTGCCGAAGGGCGGGAAGTATGGGAGGGCAAGATTTCTCTGGGTTGAGAATCACTAGGCTCGAGCTACACATTTAGATGTAAAAATAAAGACTGAATTTGACACCGGGGAGATGGACGATGTCATTATGAGAAGCAGGGGGGAAATAGTAGGTGGCTCACCCCGGGGGACTCCAAAATTAGGGACTGGCCAGAGGAAGAGGCTCTGGCAAAGAAGACAATTAAGGCAGAAATCAAACCTGATAAGTGTGGTGGGTTGGAATCCTAGAGAAGCAGCTCTCGCCAGCAGGAGAGAGAGAGCATATGTGGTTCGTACGAATGAGTTTGATTAGGTAAACAAGGGCAGAAAAATAATCACTTCCAGATCGGGGTCTTAAGAGCACTGGCCTCTGAAGGTCATGAGGCAGCCTCAGTGTAAGAATTTCCATCATCTTAAATCATCTTAGCAAGACATTCTGCTTGGGTACAAGTCTGACAAGAGATGGGAGGTGGTTGGTTATCAGCCTCTCCTCAATTTATTGAGCTGTGTTTGAGGCTTGGTGCTCAAGGGGCCAGTAGCAGGTGAGGTTGGAGCTAATGCTTCTCCCAGGAATTTGCACAAAGGACTGAGATACCTCTAGGGGGACCCTGAGCTCCCACCTGTCCCCTGAATTGGAATTCTATACAGACATGCCCGATGTCTAAACTGCCGCTGACCAAGGCCAGACTGCAGAAAAAGGCAAAGTGTCTGTGGGAGTGAAGTTACCCTGAGGTTGAAAGGAGTCTGGGAAAGTCAACTGGTCTCCAAGGACAAAGAGTCAGAGGGGAGAGCTACCCTGAACCCAACATCTTTCTGATACTGAAAACTTTCTTGTCTGCCACCCTGATCCTGTGCACATTTGGGGAGGAATTGCTATGTGTGTATGAATTGAATGAGCCGCATTTCCAAAAATGCTTAAGTCTCAAGACTCGAGAAGCCTGACCTCATCCACCCAAAAAGGCAGCTCTCTCAATTCAAAAACAGCACGAGGACAGAAGAAGGAAGCTTCTGAAGACTGTGACTAGGTGGGCTGGTGGCACCTGGAACTTACCCAACAGCAAAGGCAGCAAGTTCAGACCTCCAAGACCACCGTAAGTAGTGCTGACCTAGGTTTGCAGCTCCATCATGACTGATCTAGCTCCGATATGTGAGGTAACAAGGGACAGATAAGGAAGTGGATCTGTACACAGGTGGGTGGAGAGGGCTGGGAGGTAAGAGTGAGGAGAGTTGAAGAATTCAGCCACACAGGAACTTATTGCATGTATATATTGATTTCCCTCTAGAGTTAAATATGCTGGATCAAGGGATATACAGACTTATAATTTTGACAGCTACTGACAGATTATACTTTAAAAATTTAAAATTCATAACCCACTAGCAAATTAATAGTGCCAATTTCGCTAAATTTTCACCAGCTCTAGATGTGAATCCTCCTTAATTTTGGCAGTCTGATGTGTGGGGAAAAAAAATGCTATCTCACTCTTGCTCTAGTCCAGCGGTCCCCAACCATTCTGGCACCAGGGGCCGGTTTCGGGGAAGACAGTTTTCCCACGGACTGGATGGGAATGGCTCAAGCCACGATGCCAGCGACGGGGAGGAGCGGGGAGCCATGGGGAGCAACGGAGAGCGACGGGGAGCAGTGGGGAGCGACGGGGAGAGATGGGGAGCGACGGGGAGAGACGGGGCGCGACGGGGAGCGACGGGGCACCGTGGGGAGCGGCAGACGAAGCTTCACTCGTTCTCCCGCCGCGCGGCCCGGTCCCTAACAGGCTGAGGACCATGGCCCGGGGATTGGGGACTCCTGCTCCAATTCGTATTTTATGGCCACGATTGAAGGCAAACTTCTTTTCATATAGTGCTTATTTGTATTTCCTTTCTTGAAAACTGCCTATTCACACTCTTTGCCTGTTTTTCTGATAGACTCTTGATCTATTTCATATTCACTTGTAGAAGCTCTATATATTAGGGACATTAATCTTTGTCATACTTCAAAACATCATCTCATTTAACATGCGTGTATTTCTGCGAAACAGTTCAGATGTTCCCTTACATCATCAATGCAGGCCCGATACCATGCCCCAAAGGACTAAGAACTTACACAACTCTGTTGTGAAAATCTGGGAATGTTACCCCAAGCCTAACATTCCCATGTTAGGAGTGGTGTTCTAAATTAGGTGATGGTCTGAATTATTAAGATGTAGGTTATTAACATGGTTTTTTAGAACAGGATTGGCAGAAAAATTAACAAGCTGGTTGCTCTAGAATAAGGACGTGGCTCATCATGCCTCTGCTTTGAAAGACACTGGATCTTTCTAAACAGTCAGGAGTCTCTTCGTTTAAGGTAGATTTCCAATGGACTTCCCTGGTGGCGCAGTGGTTAAGAATCCGCCTGCCAATGCAGGGGACACGCGTTCAAGCCCTGGTCCGGGAGGATCCCACATGCCATGGAGCAACTAAGCCCGTGCGCCACAACTATTGAGCCTGCGCTCTAGAGTTTGTGAGCCACAACTACTGAGCCCACGTGACACAACTACTGAAGTTCATGCACCTAGAGCTCAGGCTCTGCAACAAGAGAAGCCACCGCAGTGAGAAGCCTGTGCACCACAACGAAGAGTGGCCCCCGCTCGTTGCAACCAGAGAAAGCCCGTGTGCAACAAAGACCAAATGCAGCCAAAATAAATAAATAAAATTAATTAAAAACAAACAAAAAAAAGAGGCAGATTTCCCAAACAAAATGTGTTCCCTGGGGTCCTATTATGTGTTAAGGGAGAAAAAAAGTTTGTGGCCAAATATATTTGCAAGCGCTTTAGTATAAAGTGTTTTTATTGAAAGATTTTATAGACACTTTTAAATGCTAATGTTCATTATCAAGCTCTAATAAAACTTGAATGTGTAGAATTCCCCATATTATTGGACTACAGCCCTTTGAGATTTTTCAAAGTATACCACCAGAGCTAGTATTCATAGAATAAAATTGTTATAAATGCTGACTTAAGGAAATAGCTATACAGTCCCTTGTAATTGAACAGCTTTTCTGGGATATTTGCCTTAGCGTTGCCATCGTGTCACCACAAATCACCCAGAGACAACAACGAAACTTATATAAAATTACTAGGGGACCATTTGAGAAGATTCATAAATTCAAAGTTTGAGTTGAGTTGGAAGAACCTTAGTGTAGTTAGAAGTTATAGAGTCATTGTGTGTGTGTGTGGGTGTGTGCATGCAAGACCCATAACTCCATGAAGGTTATGAAAAGGGGTCCTCTTAACTCCAAGAATCTATGGAGTGATCGGTACACAAAGATGAGAAATTTACTGACAAGCCTTTACTAAATATATAGCGCTAAAACAAAATATAATGTTCAAAAATGTTTTTAGTATGATTTTTGCTTATACTTATGGCGGATTTTTAACTTCATTTAAAAACTCTGTCTTTTATTGTTACAAATTTATTTGCGATAAGTTTTCAGGACCTACTCTGAATTCACTTGTTAATATAATTTTACAATTTAGTTTTAATTTTTCCCACTTTAAGTTCACATTTATGAAGAAAGGAGGTAAAATAAGGGACTTACATGCTTAAGAACATTATCATAGATAACCTCCATTGACATGACTTGTTCCCTGTCCATTTAATTAGCAGGTATTATTGATAAATGTAAGTAAATCGTGGATAATTTCTCATCTGGTTTCCTAAGTTTGCCATTTTACCTGTAGCTTTCAATAATTACTGGTCCCTTCACTCTTTAGCACACAGAAACACTCCTAAAAAGCAAGATTATGCCTTGCCTATTAAAGTCAATGCCAGCACCTCAGAAACTGAAGTAAATGCTTTCACAAGTAGCATTTCAAATGAATAATGCTGAAATCAGACTTTTTTTTTTTTCATTGAAAGTGCCTCAAGTAGTTGGCTCCCTTCCCATCGGCTACTTTGTAACTGCGAATATGACAACATGACGGTGATTCACAGATGCCAAAATACGACGAGCAGAGCAAATCTGTGCTCCAGATACGATAAGGTGAGAAAAACGGAACTCTTGGCCCCAGGTGATTTCCATGAAGACACCTACGTACAGTGGGGCTCACTATCTAACCCATGCAGCCATCAACTTTAATAACCGGAGAGGGAGAGAAACACATCTAAAAATGCAAATGGATGAAAAAATAAAACTGGGTTGCATAGTAACATCTTAAGCAGATTTGAGCGATGTATGTTTGGAAAGACTAAGCTTCCGCCCTGGAAAATGCTTTTTGTCGTATTCAACACATATTGGGTTAGAACTGAGAAAAATACATCCAAATTATGGGTGGCTTTAAAAAATTCCTTCTCCAATCCACCGAGCTTGTAAACAATGTGATATTAAGCGAAGTAACAGCTTGTTTCTGGTTTTTACCACAATATTTAGAAGCTTATTTTAAATGTGCATCTGCTTCATAGCTGAAGGACTACAGTTATATCACTGGAACAGAAAAAAAATAGATCATCCACTTGCATCTTCAAAAGATCAGCTATACGTTCATACATACCACTTCTCAGTTGTGCGATCTAGTATTCAGGACTAACAGAGTCACAAATTATACAAGGCTGCTTTTACTTGTTGCACATATACATCTATGTACAATTCTATGCATATATTCTGATCCCCACCGAGTCTGACTGGCAATTTAAGTCATATAAGCTCATTTATGGTCAGAATTTATACTTAAAAATCAATGTTTCTCCCTGTCAAATCCAGGCTAGGCTTTCATTAGACATAATATAGATTATTATCACAGTGACTTTACCAGAATCATGGGAAAATTAAAGGTATTTTTATGCCAAACTCTGAGTCTAAATACACTGTTCAAAATCTAATTTGTAAATAAGAAAAGGCAATATTTCTTTTAATTCATCACATTGGCATTATTTGGCTATGTCTCATGTTACACAACGGTAGTGTTTCAGAAAACTACATAGTACAGGAAAAAAATATAATTTTCGTGTAGATGTTTTCCTAATTGGTTTTCAAGAAAATGTTCCATGTCAATTTTTATGTCAAGGTATAAATAAATTGAGAAGTTATTTAGAAATGGCAAGCTCTGTGAGACAAGGAGCGTTGTTTGTTTACCACTGTATTCTAACACTTAGCATAGTGCCAAATATATAGTACATATTTAATAAGTATTTGTGGAATGAATAATTGAAGTCAATTAAATAAGAAATAAGGCCTAACCAAGATATTTCACAAAATATACAAACTTAGCAATTAATATAAAATATTAATTAAATATATTATGCCTAACTCTGTAAGTTAACTTAAAAATTGGATTTTTTGGCAAGGAATTACTCAATATTTATCATTTTTTTTCTCTTTTTTTGGGTGGCAGGCAGTGGGAAAAAGAACCACTTACCACTTAGAAACCATACTTTCAAATGCAAAAGTATTTCAAAAATACTTGAATTCGGGCCTTCCTCGGTGGCGCAGTGGTTGAGAGTCCGCCTGCCGATGCAGGGGACACGGGTTCGTGCCCCGGTCCGGGAGGATCCCACATGCCGCGGAGCGGCTGGGCCCGTGAGCCATGGCCGCTGAGCCTGCGCGTCCGGAGCCTGTGCTCCGCGACGGGAAAACTTGAATTCCACAATGCAGTGCTGCTTATTCACAGCAAGTCCATGAAAAAAGGCTCATTCAGCACCCAACTGCACCTCTTCTTCTCAGCCAATATGGCACCCAGGGCTGAGACAAGGGCCATAGGATCCCCACAGTAAGATGTTCCATTATACATTCACCTACACACGTTTCACACATTTCTGACAGCATAGTTTTATTCTTATTATTGGGTGCTTACTATAACCTAAGCACACACCGACTTCTACATAAGTGTGATCTCACTGAAGTCAGCACTAGTATTAACCCCATTATACAGACAAGAAAACAAAGGCTCAGATCGGTGAGGAAATTATCCAAGGTCATCGATCAAGGAAGTCGTAGCATAGGGCATTAAACTAACAGGCAGAAAACAAACAAAAAAAAACACCTCAATCTCTCAGCTAGACAGAAGAATCATTATAAAGAACGGTATTAGAACTCAAGAGAAGAGATAAGTTTAGAGAGACTAAAACAATGTACACAAAAATAGAAAAAAAAAAGGAGGGGGGGTCACCAAACAGTTTTAATTTGAAATACAAAGGAACATGTAAAAGCTACTAGATTAACTTATATAGATCATAGTTAAAGGACCAAAACATTCAAGGTAACATTTGAATGTAACATGGAATCAAGTTAGTACTAAGCTCTACCAGTTCTCTTTTTTTTTTTCTTAGTTTGAAGTATTGGTTGTTACTATGATCTACATCACCTCATAAGATACGGACTTTTACCACTAATAGAATAGATTTTATAATTTAATATAGCAAAGGGCTATCATTAATATATAAAACCATTAATATTTAACATCCCAATATAAGTTATTATGCCAAAGTGGCCCAGAGGAAAAAAAGAAAGTCCAAGTGTGGAATTAAATCTATGTTCAAAACTAACACTTCGGGAAAGCCTCTCATTTGATTGGATTTGTAGCAGTTACTCTGCAAGTAAATAAAGACACAGATTTCTCTCTTCTCTTTTTCTGTGTTTCTTTCTCTCTCCCTCCATTCCTTTCTGCTCTTTTTTCTTTCTCTCCTATTACTCTCTTTATCCATTAAAGCATATGTACATTAAATGAATCTACATACAATGTCTGTAACATTGAAAACTTCGTGCACTACTTAATATTAAAAACTGCTCCTAAGGGATACTTCTATTAAATACCACCTTTGGCTACTATGTTATAAAATCTAGTATTAAAATCCTCACCACGAGCAAATGCACAGAGGGGGTGACTAGTATCTTGTGTAAGGGAAATAATTAGGATATATCAATACATACTGGGATTGGATTAAAGGATCCTTCCTTGCCAGTCTAAGAATTTTTGACTTTACTCAAATGGCCAGTGTCACGTGCTTGAAAAGAAGAGTCTGACAGCAGTGCTTGGATCCTTCAGGAAAGAAAAAAAATCTAGGAGCTGGGAAATTACTTAGGAAGCCCATTAAGTTGTGCACAAAATTGTACATGTGTCTGTCATTACTGATCAAAATTAGATTTAAGATGTTTATCTTGTTCTGAAAATTAGTCAATTCAAAAATCGTGACAAACCACACAGACTATGATATCAGGCACTAATTATACCCCATACGTCATATGACTGTATGAATTAAAGAAGATGTCTCAAGGAGTAATAATGTTGGAGCATGTTTAGAACAAAAATATGTCTTAGAGGTTAAGAGAAAGAGAGAAGCGGGGAGAGAGACTGTCAGAATCCTGTGAAAACTTGCCTACTGCACTGAAAAATTACCCTCTAGTGAACCGCCTTCAGGCTGCATTTTCAGAAATAATATTCTAGTAGTGGTCAATTTTTCAACCAGAAGGATGAGATTTTTCTCCATCAATTTGATTCCCAGTCAATATTTCTTATACATAACAAGATCTAGGTATTTCGGTTAAAAACAACCAAGGTTAAAATATCTCATAAATACAGAGTATCATTAAACATAGCCACGTAAGGTGAGTGCCAGCATTCCACTGCTGAAGCTAAATGTGTTATTGGTCTGTTTGTCACTCTTTCTTCTTAGACAATTTCAGCAAAAACAGTGAAGCCCATTACATACAGTTCCCACTGTCAGAAGCTGCCATTCTCTTCCCTATCCAAATAGATGGGCTAGTTAGTTAGTGAAGTTAGTTCAACACAGGAAGTTGACGAAGATGTAAACAATTCCGTTTCGGTTCATTTGAAATACGTGTTGATTTCTTGAGATTACAGCCCTCCATGTTTAATAAACCTGTACACTCTTTTCTCCCCCTATATGACAGTCTGAATCAGCTCAGGCTGGATTGGGCCACAGCCCTCTGCAGCCTTGGAGTGCGTGGAGATTGCCTGAGAAGCTGATACAACCTGATTTGCAAGTGGTCCACACTCACCTCTCTCCTCCAGCCCATTCAAACTGACTTCAATCACTGCTCCTCTGCTACAGGAGACTTCATATAAGTCTCCAAAGCTTCATTTTCACCCAAGTTCTTTATTCACAACTTAATAGAAAGCACTTAACTTGCTGGTATCACTCTGAACGAAAACTTTCATCCACTATTGAATTCATTCTTTTTCCTACAAACTGATTCTTCCTGATCACAATCTACTAGCCCCATTGGACTCACGGGTGACATCTAGCAACTCTGACTCGCTTATGACTCTGCTCTTTTTATCAAGGCCTAAGTTGACAGCACGATTTTGTGAGTCTCCAGTTTGTAGATTCTCTTTGATTTGCTTCTTCCCCTTTCTTCCATTTTAACGGTGGAATTCTTCACCCTAAACAACTGTAAGAGCCTTCCGGCAGTTTTGATGGCCTCTGGTCTCTCCTTGCCAATCTACCTTTGCTGACTCACGCTAACCTTCAGAGAGCACAATGTTTACCAAGAATTCCCTACTCAGGAATCTAACAGAGCTGCTTTTGTCCCTGTTTAGCTGTGAATGACATCCATAAAGGGTCTTACCCAAGAAGAACAGACCTGTGTGAATCTATGGTACTAAATGTACTAAGAATGTTAATCATAAATCTAAATCATGATTCAATTTGGGGTCAAAAGAGATAAATAACATTAGTGGGCATTTCCTAATGAATCTGTAGGCTTTTTATACCCATTAATTGTTCTGGTTAAAGGTTAATTGTTCCAGTTAAAATTTCCTCTACTTAGATCTACCTATTATGCCACTTGGGAAAGTTCTTCAGAAATGGAAAATCCTCTTTTATTTCTATGGAGGGACAAATATTTGTGTGAATGGTGGAAAATTTTTTATCCATTAACTTTCCTTTTCTTGAACTGGATCCTTTTTAAAACAGGATCTCAATATTGATTTGTGGGCTTCCCTGGTGGTGTAGTGGTTGGGAGTTCGCCTGCCAATGCAGGGGACACGGGTTCGTGCCCCGGGCTGGGAAGATCCCACATGCCGCGGAGCAGTTGGGCCCGTGAGCCACGGCCGCTGAGCCTGCGCGTCCGGAGCCTGTGCTCCGCAGCGGGAGAGGCCACAGCAGTGAGAGGCCCGCGTACCGCCAAAAAAATATATATATATATTGATTTGTTTTTCATCTCAATGCATTATTTAAAATCAACATTGAAAGCAACCGGAAACAGTATTGTAAATCAACTATACTTCAATAAAAAGATAGTGAAGAAAACACCATTATTTTATAGTTTTTCAAGTGAACTTCTGCTTTGTGATATTACACCTCATATAGTCTCTGGAAAACTCATTGTTCACCAGTGGATGAAAAAGGCAAATCATGTTTTAGCATTATCTTTCGTTGTAGTTTTGAGCTTAAGAATACCCTAAAAGGAGACTGAAGAATCCTAGGATTCCCCTGACCACACACTGAGAAGTGATGCTTTATGGGAAAGTGTCTACAAGAAGGTTGATTCTCTGGAATAAAATGGAAGAGACTGCATAAATCTCATGGTTTTGAACACTAATGGTTACTGCCAACTTATTATTTCAATATGTATCCAATTTTGCATCCTCCAAGGTTTGGGGATGTGATATTGTTTACCCCGGGAAGAAAAGGTGTGGTTTTCTACCCATTGGGACAAGAACATTCTAAGGTATGCAACCTTTTCCTCCAAACAACTACCGTGCCATCCTGGAAAGTTACCTTTGCCTTGCTTTACTCATTGATGTTCAGGGAACCAGCTCTGAAAGCACAGAGTTAAAACTAAATGGAGGAAAATCAGATTTCTATTCACCTAGTTTTCCAGGTAACATTCTCAGGAGATGTAAAATCACAATAAACGTGGAAAAATAAGAAGGAAAAGAAAAATATTGCCATACAGTATATGCTGTCTAGATATTTGCCTAAAAGTGTTGTGAATACTTTAGACTTCAACGGATGATATAAAGCAAAATAGAGTAAAACCAGAGTAACCAGAAAATAAATTGTTTCAAAATTACATTAAAAAAAAAAGCATTTTGATAACTTATCTACCAAACCCAGGATGAAGGTGCTCATATTTCAACATTCTTTTCCATTAAATTAGAGTACCATGATTTTCCAGTAAACAAGGAAATCTTTTTTTTTCTTTTCATTTTTTAAACTCTAAATATGGAGAATGTCATTAAGTTAAAAGAAATTACTTAAAGGAAAAGGACACAAACTCTCTAGTGCCAAACACATCTGACCAGTGAGTTAACAAAAGACAAAGTACCACTGCCTAATACAATTATGTCCCATTTGTTTTTGTGTTGAAATCTCCTAAAACAGGATTTAGCATAGTAGAAAAAATTATGCTAATGATATTTATTTAGTGATTGCCATGTGCCAGACACTTTTTTATACATTTGCCAATTTGTTCCTCAAAACAACTCCTGGTAGGTGTTACTAATCTCATTATACAGATGCAGTAACTAGAGCACAGAGAAGCTGAGGATTTGTCCAAAGTCACAGAGATCATAAGTTTGGAATCAGAGTTTGATCCAGGCAGCTTCTGACTCGAGACCTAGTGTCGCTACCACCAGACGGTATCACCATACTCAGGAAAGAGTGAATACGTATATGACGAGGTTAAGTGCATGTCTTTTCTTAAAATGTTAATGTAAACTTGTCTTCTCTGTATACTTTATACAAGGAAACAGTTGACTCATTAGCAGAATAGTAATTAAAGCTGGCCAACAAGTCAAAAATGAAAGTTCCAAAGGCAACCTAACCATTGGCTAAGTACATGAATTTAAAGACAGGAAATCATGCTACATTTCTAGCGCCACCAAATAGCCACCAGCTTGTTCCTCCTTCCCTATTCCAGTCTCTAAGAACAGTGACAACTTCCAAAGAAAGATCGCCAGATACTTGGGAGACTTCTGAGATGTGGTTCTACCACCTCACCTCCCAATCCAGTTAGCTGCCACGTCTTCATTCTACCTGTTAAACACCTGTAAACCGAGCGTCCCTGTCTTGATCTCTGCTCAGGTCCCCGCATCACCCTTCGAATTGCCCAGGCGGACTCAGCCGGAATCCACCTCCTCATTCCGGCTTCTCCGCCCCTGGAACTTCCATCATCAGAGGTGAGATTCCCAAATTATGAATCTGATCATGCCCTGCCCTGTTTAAAATCTTCAGACTTCCCATTTTCACAGGATAACTTTAAAACTATGTAACATTTTATATATGTGTGTGTGTGTGTGTGTGTGTGTGTGTTGTGCATGTTGTGTATGTGTGTTGTGTGTATGTGTGTTGTGTGTATGTGTTGTGTGTGTTGTGTATGTGTGTGTTGTGTGTATGTTGTGTGTTGTATGTGTGTGTGGTATGTGTATGTGGTGTGTGTGGTGTGTGTGTGGTGTGTGTTGTATGTGTTGTGTATGTTGTGCGTGTTATGTATGTGTGTGTTGTGCGTGTTATGTATGTGTGTGTTGTTTTTGTGTCGTGTGTGTTGTGTGTGTGTTGTTTCTGTGTCGTGTGTGTTGTGTATGTGTGTGTACGTGTGTGTGCTGTGTGTATGTGTGTATGGTATGTGTGTGGGGGGGGTGTGTGGGGTGTGTGTGTGTGTTGTATGTGTTGTGTTGTGCGTGTTGTGTATGTGTGTGTGTTGTGTGTATGTGTGTTGTGTGTATGTGTTGTGTGTTGTGTATGTGTGTGTGGTATGTGTATGTGGTGTGTGTGGTGTGTGTGTGTGGTGTGTGTGTTGTATGTGTCGTGTGTGTTGTGTATGTTGTGCGTGTTGTGTATGTGTGTGTTGTTTCTGTGTCGTGTGTGCTGTTTCTGTGTCGTGTGTGTTGTGTATGTGTGTGTACTGTGTGTGCTGTGTGTGTTGTGTGTGTTGTGTGTATGTGTGTATGGTATGTGTGTGCGGGTGTGTGTGTGTGTTGTGTGTTGCGTGTGTGTTGTATGCGTTGTGTTGTGTGTGTTGTATGTGTTGTGTTGTATGTGTTGTGTATGTTGTGCATGTTATGTATGTGTGTTGTGTGTTGTGTGTGTTGTGTGTGTATGTGTGTGTGCTGTGTGTGTTGTGTGTGTGTGTTGTGTGTGTATACACAATGCCAAATGCCATCTGCTCCAGCTCACCTCTTTCTCTCCAGTTTTTACCAACTTCCTCTCTTCCCCCAAAGCTTGAAACTCTGTAGTCTGGAAAAGCAAAATGCATACCTCACGCACCATCTTCTTACGTGCCCGGAATTATGCCACCCAGCTCCTCCATCTAGCTGCTACTCACTTTTTACAGTACATCTCCTACCAGAAGCTTTCTCTAATCTTTCTATTCCACTGCCTTTGTACTTCCTCCAGGCTGGTATTAGGTGCCATACATCCCCATGACAGGCAGTATGAACTTTGACATAGGGCTTTCTGCTCTGTTTACTTGTCTCCTTTCTCCACTTAATGGAAGCAATGGTACCAATCATCAATGTATTCCCCAGTGTCTACTACAGTACCTGACATGTAGTAGGTGCTCAGTAATTACCTGCTTAATGAAAGCCACCATTATAAATGTTAAGTGAACACTTCTTTATTTTACCTTTACTACGCTTTAAAAAAGAAATCTGTGGGCTTCCCTGGTGGCGCAGTGGCTGAGAGTCCACCTGCCGATGCAGGGGACACGGGTTCGTGCCCCAGTCCGGGAGGATCCCACATGCCGCAGAGCGGCTGGGCCCGTGAGCCATGGCTGCTGAGCCTGTGCGTCCGGAGCCTGTGCTCCGCAACGGGAGAGGCCACAGCAGTGAGAGGCCCGCGTACCGCAAAAAAAAAAAAAAAAAAAAGAAATTTGTATACTGCAGAGCTAGCAACATGTTTCTTTTTTTAACATCTTTATTGCTAAGTGACTCTTTGAATTCTCAAAGAGGTGTCAATAATAACTATTTAAATAAAAGTCAGGTTATTAGCTTAATATTGAATAAATTAAACATATTACTTTTAAACAATAGCTCAACTGTGATGAGCTGGAAAAGAATCAAGTAGAATTTCATTTATATATTCAAATGAAATTGTTGGAATTGTTTTGTTTTTTTGTTTTTGTAATGTAGTACCCTCCGCTCCCCTAAAAACATTCTGAAAGAATTTACTCATCAATTCATCTCAAAAGAAAACAGGCTGTCATGGTTTAAAAATGTTTGCTACAGCGTTTATTCACAGGCTTTAAAATTTGGCTGCGATTGTCAGAGGGTTCTTGGAAAATTTCAACTCCTTTGTGCATTATGACGCAGTATTTCGATCGCCGGTTCTAGAGTTAGCCTATTCTGGAGTTAAATTTTAGCTCTCTGTGACTTCCTTACCGTGCAATTTAAGGTAAGATTACTTAACCTCCCTGAGACTCAGTTCTTTTCAGCTGTAAATTAGGGCCAACCATAGTGTCTACCTCTTAGGTTGCTGTGAGACTGATGTAAGATAAAGCATGAATAGAATGAAATGCATTGCCGGACATAGTAAGGCTCTATAAGTAATTCCATTTGTTGATTTTATTATCATTTTTATTATAAATTTGATATGCTATTTAAAACTGACACTTTTTGGGAACACATCCCACTGAGTTTCACTTTATTCATAGCCCACATGTGGCTGGCAGCACTCCTAGGCTGTAGCATCATCAGCTATGTCTTAAGAGGCATGGAAGGATTTAGAGCATCTGGCTCTTCAAACCCAGCTGGGCTGTCTCATAAACCCTACCTCTTGCTGTCCAAGTTTCCAAAGTCAGCGTGAAACTCACAGGGGATTAAAGGAGAACACAGAGCTGGCACCAAATAAACAAGAGTTTATGATTCTACAGAGTCACAAGTCATTGTCTTCCTCAAGAAGGTAGACTCTTGATTTAACAACAGCTTTTGCCTCAATTGCTCTATCAAGACTTTTAGAGATGAGTTCTGTACTTAATACTGGTGTAGGGGCATATGGCTAGCAGTGACTGCACAAAGAATGAGTTGACTTCTCGGGCGGATAAGGACATGCAAATAGTCTGGATCAAGGCCAAAATGGGATAAAACAATGAGGACGGCCAGCCAGGTGCATTGCAGTTAGGATCGCACATGAGCCCTGAATTCCCAGTAACCGGTATCAGAACCAAAGACAAGGATTAGAAGAAACCAGAGGGAAGATGTTTTGTTATTCTATAACTCTTGACACCTCTCTTTTTGTCCATACCACGTTCCTCCTTCTATTAAACTATTTATGGAACTATTTTATCAACACTTGATTGTGAATTCCTTAAACCGGGTTTTATACCCCGTGTTGCTATGTGAGGACCGACAGAATTTGCCAAAGGAAGATGAATAAATCAATTACTGATAAAATGTCCATACTCAAAGCTAACTTAAAATATAATGCTAAATTCTGATATATGTCTTAGACATTAGCCATAAAGCAAGGTAAGTAAGCACACCAACTGGATAACCACAATAGGTAAAGCTATTTCACTAGTACAAGAAGACTGTCATAATTTATATTTCCTACCTATGTAAGAAGAATAAAAGGTTAAAAGTAATATTTTGGAGCAACCACTGGTCTTCAGTATTTAATCAGAAGAGGGGGAAACAATCTCTTGAATGGATTTGTAAGTGAATGCATCTCTAAGACTCCATTCAAGATATTAGAAGGGAAGGGGGAAGGTTAATTATGAAATAAAATAGGCAAGATGGAAATTCACTCGCAGATATAGCTCACTTGCAGCTGAGGAGCGTATGTGTAAAAAAACAGGTGGATCAAATACTCAATGTCATTGTTTCTTTTTTTTTTGGTAGCATTGATTGACTAAGTGCCTCTAGAGAAGAAATGAGAGGAATAAAATGTGTGAAAGGAATGTAATGAGGTCTGTAAAATCCCTCAAGACAAACTGGGTTTATAATCTAAATTAGATTAACAAGGTCTGCACTCAATGGAGGTTTCAATTAGGCAAGATCAGTTATAACAATTGTACACTTTCAACAACTGAAAAAGAGGGGCAAAAGTGTATTACATCAATACTACATGTAAGTAAAATTAATTCACATTTCATGACAAGATTCCCAGGTATAGTAAAAAATCTGACAACAGTAGAGAATTTGAGATTTCATAGATACTGTTTTTATGAACGTAGCTGAGTTCCTAATAGATATTTATCCATATAAAAATATAGAGTTAAATTATAAGTAATTCTTTCAGCTCAGGACAGCTAGATAAGGGAGGTGGCCAACTGTTTTGCTTGGTTAATCATCTTTTTGTGCTTTGCGAAAGGAATTAATGGGAATTACATCCTTTTCACAGGCAGAAAATTGTCTTTCAATTTAATTCTTACTTTCTATATAAGTCATAATCTCTAAAAATAGAGGCTTCTCCTGTACTTAGAAAAACCTAAAGTACGTGTTCAGTCATGTGTGAATATTTTTAAACACCGAGCCTCTATATCCAATGGAATTTCAAAGAGTTATCCAACATTTATACCAATTTTTAAGAAAAGATTCCATCTCCTGAAAATGAAGAAGGAAGGAAGGGAGGGGAAGGAATTAAAGACAAATAAAAACAAGAAAAACTTTAACAGTTTCTTTTAAAGCAGAATTTTAACTGTTTAATATGTTTTCTATAGGAGAAACGGTAGAATAGTATTAGATTAGCTGAAGAAGACACAATCAATAGAAAAATTAGGTAAATTAAAAAATTTTTGTTGATTCATTTTTAAAACAAGGATCTCTAACATCTATTTTATTGAGCTAAATTATGCATCTATATCTGTATCTATGTATCAGCTAAAACTTTACATAATCTAGTACTTGGGATGCTGAACTTCTACCCCTAATAACTAAGAGCACAGTTCTTCCCCACACGCATCTCAAATATCAAGTTAAAAAAAGGGATAAATGTATAGAGACAAGTTTACACTCTCTTACATCAAAAAGTGAAAAACTATTAAGGACTGTTTAAGATTTTGTGCACATGTATAGATTGTTATATCTCTTTTGACATGGAGACTATAGAATCCAATTATTCTTAAGCCACTATAGACAAGCAATTTAAATACTTAATAAGGTAGGAATATTCATTTCAAACTTTAATGACCGTGACTCAGAATAAAAAATATAACGTATCAATGTTTCAACCTAATGCATACACATACTATAAAAGTCTTATGAAACATATATACCCTTACCAAGTGTAATGTATAATATTTCTTAATTCTATATTTTCTATTTTAGTCTAGTCAAAGCTGCTCATTTTTATAAAAGTGTTCTTCTAAAAATGAATAAAATTATTTTACAACTCCATTAATGGTATGTGAACTCAGTCGGGTCTGAAGTCCATTTTTGAAGGCAATGTGTTCTCTTCGTAAATGTAAAGGTCTAGAAAAGCCAAATTTAAGATTCAGAATATGAATTAACAGCTGACTCCAAATGCAACTTTCAGGCACTGTGCAAATAGAGAAATCTTGATTATAAAAATAACAGGAATTTAACAGAGCTTTAAGAAAACCTAACGAGCATTTATGTAATGTTTACTATGTGACAAGTACTGTCCTAAGTGCTCTGTGGATACTGTTTCATTTAATTCTTCTACCAATTCTTCATGAGGTCCCCACTCACGGATAAAGAATCTGAGGTACAGAGTGTTTAATGTCCAAAGAGCTGTCTGTTTATCAATGGAGGCTACGTTTGCAAACAGAATATTAGTGACAAGAGAGGCCTGCTCATGAATACTGAGGACTCAGTTGCTAAGAACATCTAGATAATGCCTAGGAAATCTAGACACTGGCCAGAACAGAAATACAGGGAGGAACATATCATTATAGATTAATCTGGTATACACTAGGGACTCATGGAGTTAGGTATGGGACATTAGCCTTATTACTGAGAAAATACCGTACCAACAGCAATGGCAGTTAAGAATGGTTAATGTTCCCCACTGGTTTCAAGGATTGCCCTGAAGGGTCAGAGGATTTGAGTTTCAATTGCTACTGTGTCTTGTAATCAAAACAGTAAAGTACTGGCATAAAAACAGACGCATAGATCAGTGAAAGAGACCGGAAATAAACCCTCACATACACGGTCAATTAATTTATAACAAAGAAGCCAAGAACATATAATGAAGAACAGACTCTTTAATAAATGGCACTGGGAAAACTAGACAGCCACATGCAAAAGAATGAAACTGGACCCCTATCCATACACAAAAGTTAACTCAAAATGGACTTAAGCCTTGAATTTACATTCAAGTACCATACCTGAAACCATAAAACTCCTAGAAGAAGACAGGCAGTGAACTCCCTGTCCTTGGTCTTGGTGCTAATTACTTTGAATCTGGCATAAGAAGCAAAGGCAACAAAACGAAACAAACAACCGCAAGTACATCGAACTAAAAACTTCTGCACAGCAAAGGGAACAAAATGAAAAGGCAATCGACTGAATGAGAGAAATTATTTGCAAATCACATACCTGAGAAGGGATTAGTTTCCCAAACAGACAAAGAACTCATACAACTCAGTGTAGGAAAAAAATAATCCAATTAAAATATAGGCAGAAGATCTGAAAGACGTTTTTCCAAAGACAACATACAGATGGTCAACAGGCACATGTAAAGATGCTGAGCATCACTATCAGAGAAATGCAAATCAAGACTACAATGAGATATCATCTCACACCTCTTAGAATGGCTAATATTAAATAGACAAATGATGAGCGCCCGCGAAGATGTGGAGAAAAGGAAACGCTTGTGAACTGTTGGCGGGAATGTAAATTAGCGCAGCCACTATGGAAACGGTGGCTTTAAACAATATAGCAGTTTCTCAAGAAATTAAAAGTAAAACTACCATATGAATCAGCAATTCTACTTTGGGGAATATACCTGAAAAAAATTAAGACACTAACTTATACATGTATCTGTAACCTTATGTTCATCACAGCATTTTTAACAATAATGAGGATATTTTTAACAGTAACCGAGGTATTTTAACAACCTAAGTGTCCATTGATGGATGAATGAAAAAAGAAAATGTGGTTTCTATACAATGAAATACTTCCGGCCATAAAAAAGGTTGATTTTTTTTTTCTTTTTTAAGACATGAGGTCCTAGTTTATTTTTTTTTAACATCTTTATTGGAGTATAATTGCTTTACAATGGTGTGTTAGTTTCTGCTGTATAACAAAGCGAATCAGCTATAGTATACATACATCCCCATATCCCCACCCTCTTGCGTCTCCCTCCCACCCTCCCTATCCCACCCCTCCGGGTGGTCACAAAGCACCGAGCTGATCTCCCTGTGCTATGTGGCTGCTTCCCACTAGCTAGCTACTTTACGTTTGGTAGTGTATATATGTCCATGCCACTCTCTCACTTCGTCCCATCTTACCCTCCCCCCCCCATGTCCTCAAGTCCATTCTCTACGTCTGTGCCTTTATTCCTGTCCTGCCCCTAAGTTCTTCAGAACCATTTTTTTTTTGTTTTTTTAGATTGCATGTATGTGTATGTGTTAGCATACGGTACTTGTTTTTCTCTTTCTGACTTACTTCACTCTGTATGACAGTTTCTAGGTCCATCCACCTCTCTACAAATAACTCAATTTCGTTTCTTTTTATGGCTGAGTAATAATATTCCATTGTATATATGTGCCACATCTTCTTTATCCATTCATCTGTCGATGGACACGTAGGTTGCTTGCATGTCCTGGCTACTGTAAATAGCGCTGCAATGAACACTGTGGTACATGACTAAAACGGTTGAATTTTTGCCATGTGGGACAACTTGGATGGACCTTGAGGGCATTATGTTAAGCAAAATAGGTCAGAGAACGAGAAAACACCGTATGATCTCACTTAGTATGTGGAATCTTAAAAAAACAAAAAACTCAGGGGTACAGAGAACAGATTGGTAGTTGCCAAAGGCAGAGGGTAGGAGTGGGCAAAATGGGTTAAGGTGGTCAAAAGGTACAAACTTCCAGTTATAAGTCATGGGGTGTAATGTACAGCATGGGGATTATAGCTAGTAATAGTTTATTGCATATTTGAAAGTAGCTAAGAAAATAAATTTTATAAGTTCCCGTCACAAGGCAAAGAATTTTTGTAATTTTCTAAGTGTGGTAACAGATGTTAGCTAGACATACTGTGGTAATCACTTTGCAATGTATACAAACATCAAGTCGTGTTGTATGTATACCCAAAACTAATACAATGTTACATGTCAGTTACATCTCAATTTGAAAACATGCTAATCTGTGCCTTTCGGCAAGTTTTTTACCTCTAATTCTTCACCTGTAAAAGGGGACATTATAACTCTGTATATCATTGAGGATTATCGTGAGAATATATGGGAAGCATCTAGGAAGTAACCTCGTATGCAGGAAAACCATTATAAATGGTTTACAGGCTAATTTTTTATTTTATTCTCATTACTGTCAATTTTATTGTTTGTGTTGTTTCTTCCTCCCCAAGCCTGAAATCAACTGTGAAATGAAACTCAATCTATAGGGAGAGGATAACTGGCCCCAGCTTTAAAGGAAAGATATGAGATGCAGACTGGATTCCTGTATTCATACTTTGCAATGACTAACTTGAATGTCTCAGTTGCGGAGAGTTTTTTATTTTACATCAAGTGTTTGCCTCCATCTGCATCTGAGCATGTTATTAAATATACTTGGCAGGAAAGAAGCGTAAAGATCATGTAATTGCCATTTCCCAAGGAGAGGGTGAAAAGGACCAAACTGATCTACTTAAAATTGTCAGGTTAATAGTATTTTATGATGTAAACCTTCAGTTTTTTTTTTAAGATTAGTAAAATACTCCCTATTGCATATACTCCCAAAGAAACCTAAGAATTTGGTATGGATGTCACAAAGGATGCTGTTCACGTTTGCATTTAGTAAAGCATTTGGACTTCTATTTTGATGCCTATTTTCACAATTCTTCAAAAACTGATGGGTACTGCAGAAGTTCTATCCTTAGCCTAGAGCCATAGGGGTAAAAATGCAAGAGGAAAAAAAAAAGATTGAAAACAGTTACTCCTTTTATTTCTTCACCAGTGAACTGAAAATTTGACTAAGAAATATGCCCACATCTCCCTCTTGGCAGAAAAGCGATAATACAAACAAGTCACTAAGGAAAAAAAATCAATCCCTTTGAAAACATAATTAAAGCATTCTGTAAGTAATAATCAAAAAATCAAAGTCAAATGATATTCTTAGAAAATATCTGCCCCAAGAATGCTAATTGGGTTATAACCCTCTATATACAAATTCTTAGAGATAACAAAAAATTTTAACACCAAAACATAAAATTGGACTAAGAAACAGAAAACAAGTAAATGAAGAGATAAAAGGCTAAGAGTTTGACTTCAACCTTAATCAAGTGAATAAACAAGTTACCATTCTCGCCAAACTGGTTTTATGAAAGTTTTTTTTTTCTTTTTTCTCTTTTGAAGGGTCTTAGGTGTACAGAGACTTACTTGTCCATACATTACTACGGATGTTTATGAAGGACAGTTTGAAATATGTCTCAAAAATGTAGAAAACTCTGTGGAAACTCACCTAAAAGAGTTTATCAAGGATTGAACGAACTACTTTTCTCTGCTGTATTTTTTACAGGTTTTGGAAACTAGTGTGTGACCAACTTTTTAAAATTAATTAAATTCTGTCCAGAACCAAATAGCATTTACATCTAGTATGAAGATAAATTCTATGTAATGCTTAACTTTTTTTTTTTAACATTTTAATTCCATCAAGACATTCTGGTGTCCCACAGATATAGCCATACAAAAGCTGTATTACAAGACACATACGTAATTTTCATTTCTCCTATGTAACATGAAATTTATAGGTCATTAAAAAATAATCTGACACAGTCCAACTACTAGAATACTCAGAAGTTAGATTCCGATTTAACATTTACTGAACTTCTAGGTTTTGTTTTTTTTGTTTTTTTTTTTTAAAGAAAACACAAGTGCCAGTGTGATTGCATGGTAGGGCTTACTTTCTTGTGCTTCTATAATCATAGAAGTTTCTGCTCCTCCAAACTCAGAATGAAAACTCATGGAGCAGAGCCAGCACACACGAGGAGTGACTAATAAATGCTTCTTATTTTCCACTGAAATTCCTATTATATGATTTCATTTATTTGAATTTGTAGAAAAAGCAAAATTATGAAGACCAAAAGCAGATCAACTGCTCCCACGGTCAGAGGCTAAATGTAGGAACTAACTGCACAGCAACACAAGTGGAGTTTTTCGTGGTAAAAATACTCTAAAATTGAATTCTGTACAAGTTTACTACAACTCATGAACTCCAAACTTAAAGTGGGTAAATTTTATCCTATGTAAATTATACGTAACGTTGTTTTAAAATTTAATTTATATTTGCTATATTAGGGGATATATTTTATTTCTGTGATGTTTTGTTTTATAATTATCAAACTATTTTAATTGCATAGATCAAGTTATCTCTGACTGTTTAAACAATGACATCTTAATTTGTTCTACACCTAAATGATTGAAATCCATAAAATTTTCAAGTTTCCTTTATAAATATCAATATCTTATCATAATGTACATCTCATCAAAATGCATATCTGAGCCAGACTATAATCATTTCACGCTTTCATTTCTGATCACACACGCCAACTTTCCTCACGCTCTGCCACGTTGTAGCTGTACTGCAAAAATCCAGATTATTATGGAAATAGTTTTAAAAAGTCACCATTTAGACAACAATGCATTTGCTCAAGTCTTGCCCCACTCACACTTTCTCCATGTCTGTAACTCGATCCAACTTTATCTTCTCTGTTCTGGTAACTCTCAGGTTCAGTTTGGGGAAAGGTCCAAGAGGCCATGCTAACTCACCACTGTTCTCAAGTCCTTCCCCAAGCATATTTTTTCAGTGAATGTTCATCATCCTGAACTATATTACAACTCACTTGGCAGCCATCATATTCATTTGCATGCCTATTTCTTGTTTTATGTATATGCCTACTTTCTGAAAAAAAAGAATGGGTTCTAGTTCTTCATTTATTCCTGCTTGATCACTACGTTTACCACACTGATTCCCCCTCACCCTGTCCCAGGAAATGTTCTTTGATAATGATGATGGTAACTAACGACAGTGATGACTGTAAAACATTTTCATATTTCAGGAATATTCTATTTTCAAAGACACGATCCATAAATGAAGCATAATTAAAAAATAAATCATGGTCACTTCCAGAATTCTAGTTTAAAGGAAGCAATATATGCAAAATAGAATTTTAACCCTGTCCCACCTCATCCAAACTTGAAGAAACGAGAGATTAAGAAAACAGATTCTTGGCACTCATCTTGTCTGTGATGGAATAGCCTGAGAACAAGCCGATAGGTAGTGAGCTTGCCAGTACGATATACAAAGGAAAGTAGAATTCAATGACTATACCCAAGATCCTAAATGGATAGAAATGAACATAAAATCTGAGTTCCTTTATTTTGGCTAAAATCTCCATTTCTGTCTTATATAGGGGCAAAAGTTACATTTATGCCAAAAATCCCTATAATGTCTAGAGGAGAGTTTGTTTCTAATGTTTAAGGTCACTTGTATGCGAGGAGTTGAAGTAACTAGTTCGAAAGAGAAAAAAACTTTGTAAACGCTATTACTAGTAAATGGGGATTGTAGACAGATTTGATAGTGAAATCACTAAGATTGGGAGTAGGTTAATTAGACCACGAAATTATAGGCACATGCCACTGATTTCCATCCATACCCCCTTTTCTTTTTACTAACACTGCTTTCTGCTGCAGGAGACGGTGTGTGGTGAAAATGTCCAGCTCAGTAAGTACCAAAGACTGAGAGAGCAAAGATGACCCATTCATTCCAAACGAGAGGTACTAAAATCAAGGCATCCTTACTTAGCTTAGGTGTTGCAGCTCCTACAAAGCCTTCTGTTTTCCTCTCCTGTTTTGTTCAAGGAGTCTAGGATGAAGGTTTGGAAAGCTACTTATGTAGAAAGAAAGAGAATCTTATTTTTCCACAGAAAACGTTAGGAAATCTTTTATCCTTAAGTAGAGAGTGTAACTGACGGGCCAGTAGCATCAAAACCAGGCTTATTTCTGAACAACAAAGGGCTTTTTTTTTTTTTTAAAGGAAAACCCTTTTAATGGAAGCCTCTTTGTCCTGTATTGGTCTCTGTGTAGGATTTCACTAATTAAAATGAATTAAAAAAATTAAGATACAAGAACAGGATCAAACTTAAAAACAACAAAATTGTCAAAGCTACTAACCTACTAGCAAATTACCAAAAAGAACTTCAGGAAATGAACTTATTCTAGACTAATGGTGACCGACGTGTCCTCACTGGTTTGGAGATATCCCAGGCTTCACACTGCAATTCCTACATCCCAGGAAGTCACTCTGCTCCGGGCAAACCATGACACTTGGTTCCACAGGCTTCTCCACCATTTTGAAAATGGTAATGCTACCTTTAGACGTGAAGGGTAGAAGTCTAGAGGAGACCAGCTTTTCCAAATAGCGTATGACGAAGGGCCTCTCATGGGGTAAGTGGAAGCTCTCCCTTCCTAATACTAAGGCATGTGATCTTCTTGATTAATGATCGTCTCATTTATCCAATATGTTCACCAGGTCTGTGTAAGAGACAGAAGCCACTCACTACTCATGTCCCTCTAAAAATAGGGAAAAACCTGAAAACTTAAGCTAGAGCATTCCATCTCTTATGGGATTTAATTCAGTATTCAACTCTCAACCTAAATAATCCTGGACCTGGCATACTGTTCAAGGATATCTCTGGTCTTATTTCTCTCAATATATTTACTTAATAATGTACTGAGACACGTAACTGCATTAAGACCTAATTGGTATAGAAAACGTAACAGAGCCCATGACTGTTCCAGGGGGTATTCTGGTACTTTAGACTATCAACATTTCCACGACCCTTGGAAAACTACAGAAATACTTCTAGCATAGTGAACTACAGACGGACAAAATGTACATCCTACTTTAGGCGTGGGTTCTAAGAAGGGAGTTACTGTAGAGTTGTGTTATGTAACATCAACAGCATTTGATCTGAATATTTCTTGATTATACCAATTTTGCTTAATGTATGTATTAAAACATCTGATGTGAATGTGACTCTACTTACTGAATATATAAAGCTAGTTAAAATAACTCAAGTCAAAAGTATATGCAAATGATTATAAATTAGGAATTAAATTAGGAAAAATGTACAATCTTTCAACTGCTAAGAAGGATGAAGTAATGACAGATGATTAAATTAATTAAATGGGATGGATAAATGTGACAACTTAAGTTTGTGTCCAATCAAAAAACATTCTTGTCAAAATTGCAAAAATCCAACTTGTTCTCCTGGTATTTTAGTAACATTCAAATGTTCAAATACACAGATGCTTGGCTTCACCATGTAGACAGAATATCCTGAACTGATTGACTGTTCAGCTGTCTTTCAGATGACTGGCATTATGTGGGCAGTCTGAACTTTCAACCGTTTGTCTAATGACAGTCTTGGGAAAAAAAAGAACTTTTTCCAGGATAGATTTTTCTCTTCCAGTCTTGGGCACCTTCAGATGCCAAAAGTGATTTTCCTTTTTACGTTGCTTAATTGAAAGACTTGAGTATGAGGCTGACGCAGAACTATCCGTTTTCCCAGGCTATCTATATATGGATCTGAGCAGACTTTGGCATCGTTCGATTTTGAAGCAAAGAGTAGTTAAATTAAGATTATGGATTTTATATATAAATATATATATATTTATAATATAGACTGTTCAATGGCAATTTCCAGATTGCCCTTTCAAATCTATGTTCGACACTGCTTACCGTCACCACCTTTTATTGTTCCTAATTTTAACATTAATATTCATTGTAAAACCCTTCTAGGAAGTACAGTTCCAGAACCACATTTCCATTAACTACTGGATAGAGTACAGACACTCTCAGCCAGCCAGCCATTTCAGGCAGGTATCAGGACTTAACTTCACAGCTAGCTGTGCTATTGGTGTTAAGAGAACTTCAGGAATCAGTGTTTTCTGGATCCTTCAAAATACTCAACGCTTTGTTGCCTTAAGTGCAACAAAGTTACAGGATACTCTATTCTTCCAATATTATTATGTTCTCATTTCTCAGCATAAAATGTGGTTTCACTTCACAATAGGGGAAAAATATCTTAAAATACGTGAAATTTCAAGGTACCATTTATCATTTTAATTGTATTACAAATAACTATATTTTGTTATGTAGACAGTACCATTCTTCCAAAAACACTAAGGTACCGTCAAAATGCCTTTTAGACCAGAATTGCAGATTTTAGAACTAGGTAAGTGAATGAGATTATGAATTAGTAATTTGCTGCATTCCTCTTGGCACCTTTCCATCCATCTCCTTGTCTTTCTAATACCACTGTTGTTCGTTTATAAAAATCACTACTTATTCTGAGTTCTCGTGACGTTAGAAAGCTCCCTCCTTATTCCGTTTGCACACGTTTGGGGAACGAAATGAGTCACGCCTTCCCTTGAAACTACCTTCTTTCACTTTGTCTTCTAGCTGGATCAGATTCAGTTAAAGCCCCCAGTTGGACAAGCAATATAATCTTCCTGGAAACACCATACTGGGAGAAAAAAGCGTTAACATTTATTGAAAAACCTCTAGATCCTAGACAACGTCCTCAATTATCAATATACACCTTTGATTATCTCTGAGGTAAAAAAATCTGTTTTTACTGATGAGGAAACAAGAACTCTAAGACAGCAGATATTTAGGAACTTGTTCAAAGACATAGTGTCAGGGCTAATATTCCAACTGAAATCTATCTGGATTTTAAAGTCTTTGTTCTTCTCATTGTATCTCACTAATCTCCATCCTGGGAAGTCCAAGCAGTGAATTTAGATTACAAAAGTTTCTTAATCCCTTAGACCCAGATGGAAGGCTATCTGAAATTCTCGCCCAATGTGAATGTTTCATGACACTACTGAACTACGGGATACCATGGTTCCCACCCTTGTTCTTTTGCTAATAAGTTATGTGATCTTGAAGAAGTCATTTCATCCTTTCCAAACTTAGTTGCACATACATAAAACTTAAAGAAAACTCTTCAAACATGAGACTCTCATTACACCTGTGATACACTCTTATTTTACCCTTATTCTACCACTATTCCAAAAGTAGAATTTTAATGAAAATATGTTAATTGTGTTATTTTCAGTTTTTTTCTGTCTTTGAGCACAAAGGGGTATAACTGTTGACATTTATTGTTTGAGAGTCCTGTCATATGATTCAAAATAATATAAAATTTTAAGTCACTCAAACAAATGTCAACTTGAGTATGTATGTTATATACATGTGAAGGTCTCAGAGGCAAGATTAATTTGAATTTTAGGAGAATTACATAACCACAAATGGTGAGACTAGAGACTCATGAAACAGCCTGAAATAATTGTCAGAGTGTAATTCACATAGTTTTATAATTGCACAATCTTTCTGTAATGTGCCCACTGCAAACAATGAGTAGCTAAATAATCTATAAGACGCTTATGTGTTAAACCCACAGATCAAATCACATTACTCGTCATGCAAATAAAACTAGATCAGTAATTGCCATTACCCCTACTTCTCTCTTAGAAGCAAATAGAAAATGCTACTGGCCATGGCTAGTACACTAAGGACATAGTAACGGCTGAGATTTACCAAACAACAAAATAACTTCTTATGCTATTAGTTACGAATTTCTTTTAGCAATTATCATCATTTGTATTTTGAATTTACATTTTCAGATATATGGAAAACACTTCAGTAAAATTTCATGAAATTTATTTGCCATCTCTTGGTATAAGTTATTTATTGTAACAATTTGGTAAATGAAACAGATGACAAAGAACATACAGGTAAATGGAAGTTATTTAGCTGGGGGGAGGGTTCATGACTGTTCAACATATTAAAAACAAATGGAAAGATAAATGGGTACATATATTTCTATGATGAGAATGTGCGATATACCAAGGATGAATCAATTCCATATAAATGAGTTTTCTTAAAAATGCCAACAAACCAACTTGAAACTTACGTTTAATTATTTTTGTTTACCTTACTATTTTGAGCTAGGTAAAAATTAAATTTGAGAAACAAGATCTTTTAAAATTGTAACTGGCAATAATAGAATTTCATTTAAGTGTGATAAGAAAAAAGGAATAACCACCTTTCTGTAACTATGGTAGATGAACATTAAAATGTATAGTTTCTATATCGGAAACTCATTAACATGTATAAATTAAAAGTTAAAGATACTTAATATTATAATCATTGAACATGCATTTAGTACAATATTGACAACTCTAGTCATAGTGGCCAACATTTAAGTTAATTCACAATTAGTGACTGGAAAGTAAGCGTGCTCTTGAAATAAAAGATTATCTTTTGTATGACCCACTGGAAAGTGAAACATTTTAATAAGTAAGTACATTGGAGATGAGGCTAATGACTGAAGAAAAGCCAGAATTTGAGAGCCAGATGTGCTCTGATCCCCCTTTAAAATACATCCTTGATGAAATAAAGAGGCATCTAGGTCTTCCTTTGATTAATCAAGCAGGTGCTAACTTAAGTCATCCAAATAGCATCATATCCAAGGTTTACTATGGGTAGAGAATCTAAGACACTCTTGCCTTATTGTTATTATCAGCACCAGCATCCCCAAATCCTTCATCACCATCCTCTGAATCATTATACCTCTAAAACTCTCATAACTCAAAGACGGCAGTGTTAGGAGCAAAAGTAAGTTCACCCGATGTGTAGAGGAGAAGCAATATTGAGATACAACTTTAAACAAGACAGCATACACTATTTACTGCTAGGAGATGGCAGCATCACGTAGCACGCAGGAATCGAAGTGGCCATATCATTCAATGGCAACAGAAATAGACTACAGCTTCCAAGGTGAAAGGACAGAAATAAGGACAGCAGTTGAGCCTGCAAACCACAGCCACAAGCTGCTACCCAGGAGGCGTACAAGTGAGAGAGAAGTGAGCTTTCAGTGCAAACTATCTGAATTTAAATCACAAGAAGAGGAACCAAACTCTCTTCATGTTTTGAATGCTGTTCCTTTAAAATCACTGCCATGTTCAAGGCCATTGATTGTAATTTTATCAAAATACAATTATTTGCAATATGATTTAATATACAAGTGACTACACAGGAAAATACAGTTCACGTATAGGAATGTATCCCAGGTTATTCTAGTATTCTGAATCACTTCAAATCTGACAGAGGTTTGTAAGTTATAGATATTTCGGTGTCATGTCCTGATTTATTTGGCAGATGTCTAACATACCTGTACCATATGGTCTACTAAAGATAACATTATCAAATTCAGTATGTAACTCCTGAGGTTCAAATATGTGCTATTCAGTTATTTTACTGACACTATCTCCTTAATTGTCTACTGGGAGAAAAAACACAGCCTTACGACTCACTGGTGTCAGGTATTTTTGTAGGTACCCCATGTACAATTTTGCACAAAATAATGTTCCTGCCCTAAGAAAATAATATTCTAGAGACCAAGAAAGACAAACATGTAAGCCAGTAAGTAAATACACCGCATTAGTCTAATCACATTAGACTAATATGTTGGTAAAGATGGTGAACAGTGGCTGAGTGGAAGATATTTTGGAGAAACAATGCACATACTACATACAGATTTGACGAAGAGGGTGATTAAAAGGGTGCTCAAAGCAGTAACTTCTCGGCAACTGATCTGTACTACTGTTATGATTCCATTTACCTTGATGGGGGAGAAAATAGTTTACAACTGGTTTGGACATGCTTTATTTGAGATGTCTATAAGGCATCCAAGGAAAATGAGTTGTATACACACATCTAAAAATCGGAACAGAGGTCTAGGCCGGCCCTAAAAAAATCAGGAATTGTGAAAAATTAGGTGGTATTTAAAACCTTGGGCAAATTGATGACCCAAAAATGAGTACAGTTTGAGATGAAAGTAGAAAGGTGGTAAAGCACATCCTTAATCCAGAATTTCAACCTGCAAAAAAACGGGTGGAGGAAAGACAGAAAAGAATGCCAATACAAGCAGCGAGCAAAGTCAAAAGGATGCACTGGCTCTGTGGAAGTGTTTCAAGGAGGAAGAAATGATCAACTGTGCTGAAACCTGCTGGAAAATCTATGCAAATATAATCAGGAAACACGGGGTAATGCAGAATCCATTGTTATTCCTGATGAGAAAAGCCTAAGTGGATTGGTTAGGGGAAGAATTCAGTTTGGGGTGAATGGAGTAGTTAATAAGAAGAGAGGAACAAGGGATAAAGTAAATCTAGCATATATTTTTTAAGACAAATTAAGAGATGGAGAACAAAGGGGAAGAATTCCTTGAATAAGGTTAGGGAAATGGGATCCACAACACCAAGAGAATTTTTTTTAACGGGAAGAAGGTGGAAAATATCGGTATAGATGTAGGTAAGTTTGCACGTAACATTGAACAATGGGGAGACTGTTGTCCCACGACTTATGTTTCTCCATCACGTGTGGGAAAGGGTAGCCTGGAGTGGAGGGGATGGGAGGCTTTGTCAAGGATTTTAGGAGGAAGGATGCAGTTGGTCATCTCAATGTGTGGGACAGGCAAATGCTAGAAAAACAGCATGACTGCAAGGAGCGTTAATTCTTCACTTAAGTTTAGGGTTCTGTGAATTCTAAGTAAATTTTTTTCCTCCAGAAACTTAAAGCTGCTTATGTTTTAGGCATGGAGAACCTGTTTTGGACAAAAAGGAACTCTAGTTGCAGTCCTGGCATTTCCCTCCGCTTTGCCAAATATCTGTCGGCTCTATTATGCCTACCTGTGGCCCTTCACAGATTTGTTATTTTCTAATTCCTTCTGTGCCTTTTTTAAACCTGTGTACTTTGTCTCCCTTAAACTTGTTAGGTCTCAGTTAAAAAAAAAAATCAGTATATACGGATTTATAACGAAAGCGACTTACCCATTATTAGGATGTGTCTATTCATAGAATCCTAAGCTCTAAAATTAACAAGTGTGTGATACAGTGATTACATCTCCCTTTACAAGCTTTCACTGGCCTCTGGCTGACTCCAGGATGGAGTTAAAACACCACATTTTTTCACTGAAGGCTTTTATGTTCCCCAGTTATAGCCTCTTCCATCCCGATCATCCTTCATGCAACGCAGAAAATAAGAATATGCTCATCACTTTTAATTATATCATCTTAAGGATCACATTAACTTTAGTTTTTATTTATATATGTATCTATCCACCTAACTAAGACATTCATAAATAACTGGATTTTTTTTCATTTAGCCTTAAATCACGGATATTTCCACATGCCACTGGTCATTCTTCTACCCTGAATCTCATGCTACTTAGAGTTAACTCCTATGAAATTGTGATGATTAATTTTACAATATACCACTTTAGGGGCACATGCATCGCTTTTTAACCATTCACTTTTACAAGTAATGCTGTGATAACTGTCTTTTCCCGGAAAAGTTTTAATGCATCTCTGATTGTTTCCTAGAACTTAAATGACTTGGCCAAGAGAGATAGGAGGATCTTCAATACATTGACAAATTACCACTTGAAAACCCTTCACTGGGTCATACTCCCATCAGAACTAAATGAGATTGTATATTTCCTGCACCACTGTCATCTCATGTTAATATTTTTTTTAAAACTTAACTAATTTCTTATGAAAAAATGACCAGCACTACCTGTGTATATACTCCACTGATCTATCTTTATGACTGAAGACTGTGGTGAGTACAATGAGGGGACCTGTTGTGTCTTATTGATGGTTGTATGATTCCATATGCCTGGATTACAGCACTCAAAGGTCCGATGTTTGACTGGGTAGGTAAACTTTTCCTGGGTCTCGAGTCTATAACTGCCTGGGATATAGCGCTATCTGATGAACCACTGAAACCCCAAACTCCACATATTAGAAGTTGAACTCATGTAGCTTTCCCAACTTGGTAAGATCCACAGTCATCCCCAGAGTTACCCAAGTTTGAAAACTTCAGAGTCATTTTCGGTGGGTTTTTGTTTTGTTTTGTTTTCCTAGCTCAGTCTCCGTTCCATAGGCTACCAAGTTGCATATATTCTTCTTCTTAAGTCTATCTATTGGGTCTCCTTCTAAAATTCCTTTAGTCTCTCAGTTCTGGTTTTGTTTTCTGTCTGAACTGTAGCAATAGTCTCCTAAATGAGCCGTCCACCGTAGACATCTCTTTCTAATTGCCCCACAGGCTACGTCGGGGGTTCTCAGCACTACCGCTATGTTGGGCTAGGTATTCTTTGTTCGAACGGTTGTCCTTCGTATTGCAGGATGCGTAACAGCACCCCAGGCCTCTACTCACTAGATGCCAATTAGATCACCAGCTGTGACAACCAGAAATGTCCCTAGACATTATCAAATGATGTCGGAGAAGCAAAACTGTCCTCCACATAGCCTCTTGAGGATCACTGATCTACACACTATAGCTTGCAATCCTTGCCAGGTTCCTCATTTCATGGAGACCAAATTTATCATGACGTTCAAGTTCCTTAAAATCCAGCCCCATTCTGTCTTTGATCATTTATTATCAACTCTATTTCTTTCCTATCTTTCCCCTCAAGTCAAATAGAATATCTTGATACTTCCAGAATATACCATGTGTTCTATTATATATAGAACCTATACATTCTTCAAGATCTCTCTCTCCCGCCATCATTTCTATGACACTTTTCCTGATTCATATGTGTTTCAGTAGCTCTCTTACAGCATTTACTACTCTGTTCTATATACTGATACGTTGCCTACTTGTTGAGAGCAAAATTGCTTTCCATTGATCTTTGTGCGCCCAATTCTGAGCAGCGATCAGCCCATGGTGAGCATTCAATAAATACTTAATGAAATTCAAGGGCACGACTGATCGATTGTTCCAGGTGTACACGCATACCTCAGCACAGCTAAACCACAGTGTTTGTTTTTTAAGTGAATGGCTATAAGTTCTGGAATGATCTAATACCACCTCACTCTAAACACCAATACAGTATTCTTTTCATATTTGAAAGTATTTTTATATATTGTACTTATCTCTATTTTTCTGATGTAGTCCTTCCATTAGTTTATATAAGGGAGTTAACTATATAGAAATATTGTACAATTTTCATTAACATAATGTATAATTCATATACGTAAAAGTCCCACTGTATATATAATGTATAACTATATTTTTTCACTAATCTGACTCTGGCTATCATGCCTCTGAATTTCCCCCTATTCAGTCTGGAAAATCTAGAGTTGGGTAAAATTCCATTTTTGATTGAGCACATGTAAACTGAATACTTAGCTGGCTTATTTCCTTCTACTTAACTCCAAGAGACAATTTAAGAGGAAAGTGGGAAATGGATATCTCTCGAGAAGGCCTGAAATATATTCCTACTGACTATTCACAACGAGCAGAAGGGATAATGATGAAGTGCCTCTGAAGCATACTGATGGGTTTCCTTGAAAAGCAGACTGCTAGAAACAGTGGGTTGGAGAAACATATTAACTATGGTTTCATGGAAAAAGCCATCAGTCATTGTCTGAGTCTGGGCAGAGGTCAACATTGTAACACAGGTGAGGTCATCCTTGAAGCATTTTTCTCACATACCATTATCTGTTAGTGTACACATTTTAAGGCAGTAGTTTAAAATACTCGGTAAATATTAATAATTTATTAAACTGCCTACATTAGAGAGGTGAGAAATGCTGGTATTTTCACATGGTCAATAGAGAGATACAAGTAGATATTAAATGACTTGATCATTAGAGCAAAATCAAAAAGTAAGGTTTACATTAGAACAGAAAACTCAATAAGCTCTTTTCTAGAAGTCAGTGATTGGCCTTTAAGCATTTAGTGTCTAGAGTTAGACCTAAGAGAAAATACACACATACTGTCTAAACGTAATTCAAGTATTTTGATGGCAAGAGTCCTCGATTTTCCCTGTAAAATCCCCACACAGAGCTCTGTATGTTAAGAATTTTCCATGAAAAGCCTTAAAAAAATGAAAAAATAAATGCCACCCATATTACTGCCTCTTATATGTAATGAACAAATTTAAAGCTTTATTATCTCTGGTAACAAAACGCTATTTCCTTGCTTAAAATAATGCAGATGTAGAAACCAAAATCTGTCTGGTCGAGTGAGAAAGAAAACTTGTTCAAAGTCTGGTTTTAGTTCAGTTCCTGTCTTGACAACTGATCAACCGTAGCACCTAGAATAGCCATTTTAGGGAGATTTTAGCCATTATACATCCCTACTCCTCTTGTTTTCCAAATTTGGGGTTAAAAGGCAGAAGTTACATAAAGCAGAAAAAAAAAAAGATTTTCACACAGGTAAGAGAATTTATATATTCTTCTAAATGTCAAAATCTCTGGGGGAAATGGAGCTATGAAAATTTCCTCACTATTCAACCCTAAATTGTGATTGTTTAGATGGTTTTCTTGAGAGGGGGAAAGGGAGAATTGAACTAGACAGCTTGAAAAAATTAAGTAGGCTATAATATATAAATTTCGCAGGAAATCTATTCACCTCCTTTCAATGACAGAAAACGTAAAAATCAGAAGTGTGAAAATTTTGACATAACTATGAAAGAACCACGGAGCCTCTTTAATCCAAAAAATTCATTATATTTGGAATTGCTTACAGGTAATGAAAAAATGTAAATGACAGAAACAAAACTGATGACATCATTCAGAGTTTAACAGTGGAAAAAGGATATTAAAAGAAGCCAGCTTCTATGGGCCAAATCACAATTTCTCATTCACTATAATTGCAAACATTGGTTCCTGAATGCAGAATACAAATGGAAGAGAATAGCACCTTGGCAATGCAAGAGTCAAAGAAAGGTAATACATTTAAATAAAATTGCATGCATTTGCATTGTAATTGAAATGGTAATTTGAGGGCTAAGCACATATCTTAGGTATAGAATATATACTGAAAAATTTATAATTCTGGTTGTAACCTGACAGGTTTTTGAAATACTCAGTGTGAAAAGATGGGTACTTGAAATATGAGAGAAGAATGGAAGGTAGAAAGAAGAATTCTCTGTAGTTATTTTTCTAATTATTTTATTCCTAAGGTTAGCATGAGTAAAATTCTATTATTCATTATTTAGAATCTTTATCCTTTAAAAAAGGATGAAGGAGTTACCTTCTCGTTCTAATTCTCAAATTACCTTCTATGTTTTTCTCATACTGTAGCATTAAATGTTAAGAATACTTTTTCAATAAAAAAAATACCTTATCTATAAAGTACAAATGATGGTTGCTGAATATAGACGGGGTAATCAACAGTCCTTAGCGATGGAAGAAAAGCCTTTTCAGTTTTTTTTTAGTTCCTTGAAAAGGGATCACACAAGAGTAATTTTGCTGACTCTGAGAAAACCCTGTTATGTTATGCAATTTTCCTCTTCTGTTGAGACGGGGAAAAAGTTGAATGGGTAATTGTGTTTTCACTTTAAATTGGGAAGTTCAAAGAGCAAAGTATATGAGACTACTACATATACTACAAAGTACACGAGAGGCCATCTTTTATTCTCAAAAAGCACCATTTGGGGCCACTCAATCGCACTGGGCTGTTGACTCTAACTCTTAAGTGAACTCCATGCAGAATTTGGGGCAACTGTCTTAGCATTCTACCCCTTGAAGGATCTGCATGCTTTGTCCCCGGCAAAAAACAAGCTAGCCACCTGGGACGTCTGAGCTTCTCTCTGGAAGCAGAATGATTCTGACTAACGGCTACAATGTATGAAGCACCCATTGTATACAAAGCACTCTTCTAGGCGTTTCATATATATTAGATGACGTTCAAGAATCCCAGGTGAGGTGAGCTCTTCTCGTTCCGCACAGACTGAGGCTCCATGAGATTTGGTAGATGGCACAAGGCTACATAAGTCACTGAGTCAAGCAAAGGGAGCAGGATTCAAGGCTAAGACTACCTGGTTCCGAAGCATATACCCCTGTCCATAGCATTAATCCTTTTAAACCAGCGGACTTGCGTGACTGGTGCTTGACAAGGACCTCAGAGTTTCCTGTATTGAGTAACAAAGCACTCAACATTATAGACCTTTGTACCTGATGACTAAACGGGGAAAACTTTTCTGCATTTCAATTCAACTGAACTAACAGACCCTCATCAGACATTACAAGGTGTAGATAAGAAGCCAAGAGCTGATTGGCCATTGTTTCTGAGCATTTGGGTAGTAGAACACAGCTATCACCAACATAAACCAGAAAAGTTTTACCATGGATTACAAGATTCGACCTGAATTACCAGGGCCAACAACCTTAATTACCTCTGCATGCTGTAAGGGACACAGTGTCATCAATCACTGTATCTCTAGATCAACATCTGGAAAAATTAAGTCCCTATACTTTGTTTTCCCCACACGCACACATTTTCAGTGACTGTTAACGTTCCTAAGAGTGTCCTAAAAGCTTGGTGTGGAGTTTGCTCGTAAGCAGGCATGCCCGCCCATACAACACAAAATACAGGCCAAGAAACACTTTCTTCTGCTTGTGAGTTACTTGAATCACCAGAGGCCCAAAGCGTATCCTGACCTTCTTTCCCTTTGATCCTATGCTTCTAGTTAACACATCAATTTCAAAGTACAAACTCAGGGGATTCCCTGGTAGCGCAGTGGTTGAGAGTCCGCCTGCCGGTGCAGGGGACACGGGTTCGTGCCCCGGAGCGGCTGGGCCCATGAGCCATGGCCGCTGGGTCTGCGCGTCCACAGCCTGTGCTCCCCAACGGGAGAGGGCACAGCAGTGAGAGGCCCGCGTACTGCAAAAAAAAAAAAAAAAAAAAAGAGTACAAACCCAGTCTCAATTAGGATCAATATACTATTTCAATGCATAGATTCAATATTTATCTTTCTGGATTGTGACCAAAATATCTTTGTACTTGGAGTTTTGCTTCTTGTTTTAGAAAATGTATCTACAGAATGACTTCTGCAATGCCTCATCTGATACCAGTCTACACCCAGGACCTGTGTCCTTGGATGCTTTAGAGAATATACGTGTACTTCTTTTTCTCTGGCCGTATAATAGTCCCTCTTCTTTCTAAACGTTCTGAATTTTTAAAAATCACTATATCCAATTAGAGTTTTAACAAAACGTATTCCTTTTTCTTTAAAAACTGTAGTGATTCTGGTAGTTTGATAAAAGGAATGAATTTAAATAGTTAATTTAACATTCTAGGCAAATATGATTTGAGATGGGGAGGAAAACATATAGTCATTCCTCCTACCAACATGTACGAATAAGTTGTTATTTTTATACGATGTTATATTGCTATGTGTATCGGTTAAGAATTTTTACATTGTAAGTGACTGAAATTCATTGAAGTCAACCAATTTTGACTTGAATTTTAAAATGTAATTTATTAGATTAAGTGACTGCATAGTTTAGGGTTCTTCTGACTTAGGCTTGTTTTGAATCAGGGCTCATATGACGGTGTCAAGATACATCTTTCAGTTTAGCATCTTTTATGTGACACAGAATGACTGATTCTTCACCAAGCTGGTTCACTTTTCCTCCCGACCACACACCTAAACTGTATTACACAATCTCCTTTGCACTTAATGTGGCCTTGAAACGGGTTCTTGACAATAGCGTGTCTGTGTTGCTCATTAAAATCCTTCAGGCACTATCACCCAACCTCCTTCTCCCCCCACCAGCAAAAGCGGGCTGTCAACTTGACAATACAGATGCTGAATATGGGCCCTTCACCAATCCAGGCTCATGGAGAAAAGCACCACCACCACCATTCCCACAAACTGGAATTTAAGGGAGTAAAAGATAAGCATCTATTCCACCAAGCTCTAGAGATTGAGTCTGTTACAGCAGGAAACACAGTCTTAATTAATCCACTTACTGTTCCTGCATTCTTTTTTTTTTTTTTTTTTTTTTTTTGCGATATGCGGGCCTCTCCCACTGCATAGCACAGGCTCCGGACGCGCAGGCTCAGCGGCCATGGCTCACAGGCCCAGCCGCTCCGCGGCATGTGGGATCCTCCCAGACCAGGGCACGAACCCGCCTCCCCTGCATCGGCAGGCGGACTCTCAACCACTGCGCCACCAGGGGAGTCCCATGTTCCTGCATTCTTGGGACGCCCTCTTCTCAAGGTCACAAAATGTCAGCATTTCCTTGACAGGTCTCTTCTACTAACAGCAAACAATTCCTAAGCTTCACTCTGATTGGACCATTACAGGGGATATGCTCACTCCCGAGTAAGTTTACCAGGTTTCACCTGTAAGCCCCACCCCTGGAGCAGCTGGCTTCTCTTAGGCACCTAGGTGTTGATGGTGAGGGACCCAGCCAGGAGGCGACAGACATAACTCAAACGAAAACGGTGGTTGTGTTACTTAGAATGACAGGAAATGGTATCTGGGAAGCAAAATTCAGCATATGTTTGCTACACTAGAGACAAACGTGAGGAACTCCAAGTTTAGTTATCTTAACCGTGTAAGTTTGTTTTTAGTAACAAATCTAGGCTGTGTCTCAACTAGTCTCTAAAGAAATCTTATGGTCCAAAGGAATTCTAAAATAAAAAAAGATTTTCAAAAACATATTTGTTAACTCCGTGGCTTGACTGCTGTACATATTCATAAATTCTTCTATATTTGGCTGAAACTATAATGGGATAAGTGTTTTTGATTACAAGCATGTGTTTGTTTTTATATAATTACTGTCATCTTTTCAGGAACTTTGTTTTACTTCTGTATATCTGGCATTACTAGGCATATATGTAATATTTAATAGATGTCCAGTATCTTCAGATGTGTAGCTGAGTTGATTCCTCATTTATTTACAATCATCCTATACACATATCTGCTTACAAAGTTCTACGCATTTTACTGTTACAATAGTGACAATATGATTGCCTATTAGTAGTATTAATACCAGCGTATTTAATAATTTGCAAACTTGTCTAAGAATATTAATACCAGCTACATAACAGCTACTCTATAAATACTTCTTCAAGCTGTGACATAATTTATTGAAGTATTTCATTTCTTAAACACTGATTTTTCTCTTTTAAATATTTGGGATTCTATAAAGCAAATTATTGGAATTTCTTTAAAATATTGTTGGCTTACATTTAATGAGTTTTTCATGATCACACAAATATACAACTTCCCTTTTTGTAATATGACAAAAAAAAAAGAAAAAAAGAAAATTAGAAAGAAAAGATACACAAGGCACACACTCGGCAAAGGAGAGCCATTGGGAAACATGTTTGCTTTGCTCTTGATCAATGGTTTTCTACTGAGACCAAATTTTCCTCATCCCCCAACAGCCAGATGGCAATATCTCAAGACATTTTTGGCTGTGAAAACTAGGGGGGAGATGCTACCATGCTACTGGTATCTAGGGATAGGAGCCAGGGATGCTACTAAATATTTTTAAATGCACAGGACACTGCTGACCCACAACAAATCATCCAGCCCGAAATGTCAAGAGTACCAATGTCAGTATACCCTGCTGTTGACCTTGGTTATAATTTTTTAAATAAAATAAAGAAAGCTTCTGGAAGAAGTGATAAACCTAAGCTGACCCTCACACAGATTTGGGTCCTGAATTCACACTGTTTGTAAATCAAAAACATTCAAGATAAAAAAAAAAAAATGTTCTCTAAGCTAGCTCTGTGATGTTAATTATGTAAGTGGTAGAATTTTTGAAAGTGGACGAAGCTATACTGGCTGGGACTTCTTAGCAACGATCATGAAGGCAGGAAAACACTGAACACACTTGAAAATATCTAAAACTTAATTGAGTTTAAAGTATTTACGAATTTTTAAAAGTATGTATTTAAAACACTGGGAGAAAGCTCTATTAACCTAGAATGTGTATCACGACACTTTTTCAAAATTGAGGGTGAAAAAAATTCAGGCAAAAAAAAATTGAGAGGCTTTAATGGTACTGAACCCTACCAAAGCAACCTTTGTAGAAATGTCTGAGATATAAAAATAACTGGTGATTAAAGAAAACTGGTGAGCAGGATAGAAACTCAAAGCAAGAGGATAAAAATAAATTCAAATAGAGAGATGACCACAATTAATAAAATGAAATTCTTCAAGGTGTAAAGATGGAAATATTTCATTTAGAAATCCAGTTTTATGTATTTCAAGGAACAAGCTTGAAATGTGACACATAAAGAGATAAAAATATACTAACCAAAAGAAAGTTTCATGGATATGTTAACCTCAAATAACTATAGCAAGAAAAATTACTAGATACAAAAGGTATCAACATATAAAGATAAAATGTTCAATGAACTAAAAAGTTGTATGTGTTTATTATTATGTCTTGAACATACATAAACCACAAAATGAGACCTTCAGGGAGAAAGTTACAAATTTACCATTAGTTCAGTGGATTCTAACAAATGTCTCTAAATAACTAATCAGACAAAAAAAGTCAATAAGTCTATAGATAATTTTCAAGACAATAAGCCTCCTCCCTTGTCACTCATTTATAGCACTGCCCTCAACAACTAAAGAACACATTTTTCCCAAGTGCACAAATAAAGTTTACCCAAAAAAATGTCCTTACACTTGGCAATAAAGGAATTCAAAAAATTACAACCGGTATCATTTAGATATGTTTCTGACTGCGATTTTATTAAGTTATAAATCAACAACAGAACCAGAAAAGCTGCTAAAGTGATTTTAAAAATAAAATATAGGCTTGATGTTTATGTTACAAAAGAAGAGATCCTGAAAATTAATGAGCTAATAACCTATTTTATGGTATTACTACTGTGTAACAGATATACTCTACATGTCTGGATGTAGAGTTTTATGTTATTACACAGTACGCAGTATTTTCCATTTTAATTTCCACTTACAATTTCAACTTATGAGTTATTTGAAAATTTATTTTTAAATGCATATGGCATAGATGATGCCATTCTCTTGGAAATTTGTTGAGAATTCAGACAGGTAAGAAATGACTTATAATAATTGTTCACCTTTGGATGGGGGGGCATACAAAATAATTACAGAATGTGGCCTTGGTCATAAAAGTAGAGGATACGACCAATAATAGAATACAACAATACAGATCAATATTCCCAAACCTAACATAATTGTGTCTAAGAATTAAATGATGCATCAGCATAAGACAGATGAAGTCTTGCTTTCAAAAGGCTTCAACAAAATAATTTTTTGGCCCAATGCACGCTGAGGGAAGCAATGTCTAGAGGTGCCTTAAGAAGAACATGTAGCAACCTTCCACGCCCGGGTGTTCACCATCTATTTCCTACATACCTCACCAAAATAAGACCAATTCTAAGGGAGAAGCAATGACCTTTCTCTACCTGCACAATTTCAAAAAGAGCGCATTACACTGTACACACCCCGAACTTGGAGGCCAGCACGAAGGTCCTTCAGTAAAAATAGTAAATAGCTTTTAAAAACATGCAAGGGAAAAGAAAAGCATCTCGTGTCCTCATGAATTGTTCTTTTCACAATGCTCGACAGACCGCATCCAGGAAGCCTCCCTACAGAAATGCTGGAAACACCCCTTCATCCTGATACCCTGGCATCTGTTTCAGGTTAAACAAGAAATTGCTAAAGGACGAGACGGAACGATAGAGAAATGCTGAAAACAAGCTAGCTAAAACACTCATTTGGTATTGAATTCGATCATCATATGACACCACTTGGTTAAAGAACCCTTACCCAGTGTGGGACCTTTTTATATTTTCAACATTCACTTCCTTTGTGTTGTTGACCATTCTCAGAAAGGTAGGTGGCCCTAAGCAATGTTAAGCCTAGGTTACCAACAGAAAGGCACTAGGGTCCCAGGTCTGGAGGTGAACGCACGGAGAGTCCCTCTGGGATACTTTCCACGGCAGTGACAGGTAAGAGATTATTCAGTCTCACGCTTCAGTAAAATACATTGTTGTGCTTAGAAGAGCGTGGAGGTGAAAAGAGGGAGAGTTTATTCCAAAAAACTACAAACTACACTGGATACTCAGCCATCAGAAAATTATACTTAAGTAGTTCCTGAATGTGAACAGTGAGGAAGGAAAGAGTGTTAAGGAAAAAAAAGCGGGGGGAGGGCACTATTTTCCAGGGAAAACTGTTGAAAGTAACTTGGGAGGATCTTTTCCATCAATCCCCTTGTGCCCCTTTTGAGGGGAGAAGGAGGTCTACCAAAAAAGTAAAACAGAACTAATCAACACCTTCCTTAAAAAGAAAAATTCAGAGAATGAGAATCTATAAATTCCCCGTGAAAAAGTTTTCTCATTTTTAGCATAGGAAAAAAACCTCAGGAAAAAATATAACTTGGCTTTCTCAGAAAACAAAACGCTCTACCTACAGAAATTATGTTGTTTTTTTCCCCTAACCACAACACCTAAATGCAACTGAATATTCTGACTAGAGTTAGCAGACTTGGTAATACCCTTCTTATTTACTGATGTTACTTTCAGCCCTTTGAGTTAGTCAGCTGACCCTGAAGGAAAGTCATACACTGTCCAGTGGTTTTCTTTGGGAGTTTTTCTCAGCTTTGTTCTCAGTTGAGAACTACTACACTATGACAAGTACACGGCAATCCAGTTGGAGATAAAGTGGATCTATTTTCCTAAGATTTAGTTCTGTTATTTAGAGCTGAACCTTTTCTGTTTGGTGTTTTAAACCTGTTTATAAAGGACAGAACACCTACTGCAGACTTGTGAATTGCAACACTGACGTCTGAAGTATATGGCGCCTGACTTTCTGGATAGTAACAGTGGGGGAGACGTGATACACACAGCTCTACTCACCTCTTCTTACTGCTGGCCAGCTGTTAGCTGTTGATTATTTCTCCTTGGGCTGAATTTCAACCACCCATCCATCGGTAAATCCATATGCTGGGCTCACCCACTTTCACGTACCTGTCTTGTTTCTGTAAACTATGGACTTGCAGGCTCAAAAATATGTATACTCACAGTTTTACACAAAGGAGAAGTGAAAGAAAATTTTCTTCTATCTTTGCTTTCGGATACAATTCTTTGCACTTTAACTGAAACCTAGAGGAAGTTACACAAATGTCTTTGCATTCCGAACTCTCTGAAGCCTTTCTGAGTATTATGTATAGTTCCTTGATTCTAAAGCAGAGGTTGGCAAACGTTCTGTCAAAGGCCACATAGTAAATATCTGAGGATTTTCAGCCTGTATTGTCTGTCCACAGTACTCATCTCTGCCGTTGCTGCGCAAATGCAGCCATAGGCCACACGTCAGTAAACGAAGCGGCTCTGTTTCAATAAAACTTTACCTATGGACACTAAAACGTGAAAAAGATATGAAATTCACAGGTGACAAAATATTTTTTCAACCATTCAAAATGTAAAAAAAAAAAAAACAACAAAACTTTGCAAGCCATACAGAAACAAGCACTGGCTGCATTTGGCTTATAGGCCATGGTTTGCAAACCTGTGCTCTCAAGCACAGTACCTAAAACTCCAGCTCACTCTCCTCTTCCGTCAGAAATTTCCTACTCTACATTTTCCGTTTAACAACAAGACAAAAACACGAAGCATCACTACAATCTGTTTCTACTAGAGAACGTAGGCAACCTTTTCAGTCCTAAATATTTAAGTGCCTATCTCTTTTGGAAGCATACCATCATCCTAGATATTTCAAAGCTCTTTGCCTAAACTCCTTTATAAACAATAACATTTATTTCTTTGCTTGAATCTTCTAAGCATTTTTTCTAAGATACTAGGAGTCAATTCTGCATTCTGATCAATGCAAGGAACATGTCATCTGCATGTGGCTCTCCAACAACTTAAAAGCATCGCTGGATTCTTTTTCTTTTTTTAACTTCCGATCGGTGCAAAACCAGAAGTGAATCCAAACAATCGCACAGCTACTGTACATCCAGTAACAAATTCAAGATCTAGAAGATGTTAGAAATTAAGCTTTCTGCTACCCCGGCATCGTGGCAATATTTTTCTAGGCAAGCATGAGGATTACACAATAGCCTTGTCTCGAGGTATCCATTTTTCTCTCCAAACTGCCGACAGGATTATCATCTGTACCTTCGCCATGACTAAATAAACTGCATCTTTAAAAATTAGTGCTTGGCAAATGGAAACCAAAAGAAAGCTGGAGTAGCAATTCTCATATCAGACAAAATAGACTTTAAAATAAAGACTATTAGATGAGACAAAGAAGGACACTACATAATGATCAAGGGATCGATCCAAGAAGAAGATATAACAATTGTAAATATTTATGCACCCAACATAGGAGCACCTCAATACATAAGGCAAATACTAACAGCCATAAAAGGGGAAATCGATAGTAACACATTCATAGTAGGGGACTTTAACACCCCACTTTCACCAATGGACAGATCACCCAAAATGAAAATAAGTAAGGAAACACAAGCTTTAAATGACACATTAAACAAGATGGACTTAACTGATATTTATAGGACATTCCATACAAAAACAACAGAATACACTTTTTTCTCAAGTGCTGATGGAACATTCTCCAGGATAGATCATATCTTGGGTCACAAATCAAGCCTTGGGAAATTTAAGAAAATTGAAATTGTATCAAGTATCTTTTCCGACCACAATGCTGACACTAGGTATCAATTATAGGAAAAGATCTGTAAAAAATACAAACACATGGAGGCTAAACAATACACTACTTAATAACGAAGTGATCACTGAAGAAATCAAAGAGGAAATCAAAAAATACCTAGAAACAAATGACAATGGAGACACAACGACTCAAAATCTATGAGATGCAGCAAAAGCAGTTCTAAGACGGAAGTTTATAGCAATACAATCCTACCCTTATGAAACAGGAAACATCTCGAATAAACAACCTAACCTTGCACCTAAAGCAATTAGAGAAAGAAGAACAAAAAACCCCAAAGTTAGCAGAAGGAAAGAAATCATAAAAATCAGATCAGAAATAAATGAAAAAGAAATGAAGGAAACGATAGCAAAGATCAATAAAACTAAAAGCTGGTCCTCTGAAAGGATAAACAAAATTGATAAACCATTAGCCAGACTCATCAAGAAAAAAAGGGAGAAGACTCAAATCAATAGAATTAGAAATGAAAAAGGAGAAGTAATAACTGACACTGCAGAAATACAAAAGATCATGAGAGATAACTACAAGCAACTCTATGCCAATAAAATGGACAACCTGGAAGAAATGGACAAATTCTTAGAAAGGCACAACCTGCCAAGACTGAATCAGGAAGAAATAGAAAATATGAACAGACCAATCACAAGCACTGAAATTGAAACTGTGATTAAAAATCTTCCAACAAACAAAAGCCCAGGACCAGATGGCTTCACAGGCGAATTCTATCAAACATTTAGAGAAGAGCTATCACCTATCCTTCTCAAACTCTTCCAAAATATAGCAGAGGGAGGAACACTCCCCAACTCAATCTACAAGGCCACCATCACCCTGATACCAAAACCAGACAAGGATGTCACAAAAAAAGAAAACTACAGGCCAATATCACTGATGAACATAGATGCAAAAATCCTCAACAAAATACCAGCAAACAGAATCCAACAGCACATTAAACGGATCATACACCATGATCAAGTGGGGTTTATTCCAGGAATGCAAGGATTCTTCAATATACGCAAATCAATCAACGTGATACACCATATTAACAAATTGAAGGAGAAATACCATATGATCATCTCAATAGATGCAGAGAAAGCTTTTGACAAAATTCAGCACCCATTTATGATAAAAACCCTGCAGAAAGTAGGCATAGAGGGAACTTTCCTCAACATAATAAAGGCCATATATGACAAACCCACAGCCAACATCGTCCTCAATGGTGAAAAACTGAAAGCATTTCCACTAAGATCAGGAACAAGACAAGGTTGCTCACTCTCACCACTCTTATTCAACATAGTTTTGGAAGTTTTAGCCACAGCAATCAGAGAAGAAAAGGAAATAAAAGGAACCCAAATCGGAAAAGAAGAAGTAAAGCTGTCACTCTTTGCAGATGACATGATACTATACATAGAGAATCCTAAAGATGCTACCAGAAAACTACTAGAGCTAATCAATGAATTTGGTAAAGTAGCAGGATACAAAATTAATGCACAGAAATCTATGGCATTCCTTTACACTAATGATGAAAAATCTGAAAGAGAAATCAAGGAAACACTCCCATTTACCACTGCAACAAAAAGAATAAAATACCTAGGAATAAACCGACCTAAAGAGACAAAAGACCTGTATGCAGAAAACTATAAGACACTGATGAAAGAAATTAAAGATGATACAAACAGATGGAGAGATATACCATGTTCTTGGATTGGAAGAATCAACACTGTGAAAATGACTCTACTACCCAAAGCAATCTACAGATTCAATGCAATCCCTATCAAACTACCAATGGCATTTTTCACAGAACTAGAACAAAAAATTTCACAATTTGTATGGAAACAAAAAAGACCCCGAATAGCCAAAGCAATCTTGAGAACGAAAAACGGAGCTGGAGGAATCAGGCTTCCTGACTTCAGACTATACTACAAAGCTACAGTAATCAAGACAGTATGGTACTGGCATGGCACAAAAACAGAAATACAGATGAATGGAACAGGATAGAAAGCCCCGAGATAAACCCATGCACATATGGTCACCTTATCTTTGATAAAGGAGGCAGGAATGTACAGTGGAGAAAGGACAGCCTCTTCAATAAGTGGTGCTGGGGTAACTGGACAGCTACCTGTAAAAGTATGAGATTAGATCACTCCCTAACACCATACACAAAAATAAGCTCAAAATGGATTAAAGACCTAAATGTAAGGCCAGAAACTATCAAACTCTTAGAGGAAAACATAGGCAGGACACTCTATGACATAAATCACAGCAAGATCCTTTTTGACCCACCTCCTAGAGAAATGGAAATAAAAACAAAAATAAACAAATGGGACCTAATGAAACTTCAAAGCTTTTGCACAGCAAAGGAAACCATAAACAAGACCAAAAGACAACCCTCAGAATGGGAGAAAACATTTGCAAATGAAGCAACTGACAAAGGATTAATCTCCAAAATTTATAAGCAGCTCAGGCAGCTTAAGAACAAAAAAACAAACAACCCCATCCAAAAATGGGCAGAAGACCTAAGTAGACATTTCTCCAAAGAAGATATACAGATTGCCAACAAACACATGAAAGGATGCTCAACATCACTAATCATTAGAGAAATGCAAATCAAGACTACAATGAGGTATCACCTCACACCAGTCAGAATGGCCATCATCAAAAAATCTAGAAACAATAAATGCTGGAGAGGGTGTGGAGAAAAGGGAACACTCTTACACTGTTGGTGGGAATGTAAATTGATACAGCCACTGTGGAGAACAGTATGGAGGTTCCTTAAAAACTACAAATAGAACTACCATATGACCCAGCAATCCCACTACTGGGCATATACCCTGAGAAAACCATAATTCAAAAAGACTCATGTACCAAAATGTTCATTGCAGCGCTATTTACAATAGCCCGGAGATGGAAACTACCTAAGTGTCCATCATCAAATGAATGGATAAAGAAGATGTGGCACATATATACAATGGAATATTACTCAGCCATAAAAAGAAACGAAATTGAGCTATTTGTAATGAGGTGGATAGACCTAGAGTCTGTCATACAGAGTGAAGTAAGTCAGAAAGAGAGAGACAAATACCGTATGCTAACACATATATATGGAATTTAAGAAAAAAAAATGTCCTGAAGAACCTAGGGGTGAAACAGGAATAAAGACACAGACTTACTAGAGAATGGACTTGAGTATATGGGGAGGGGGAAGGGTAAACTGTGACAAACATTGAGAGAGGCATGGACATATATACACTACCAAACGTAAGGTAGATAGCTAGTGGGAAGCAGCTGTATAGCACAGGGAGATCAGCTCAGTGCTTTGTGACCGCCTGGAGGGGTGGGATAGGGAGGGTGGGAGGGAGGGCAAGGCAAGAGGGAAGAGATATGGGAACATATGTATATATATAACTGATTCATTTTGTTGTGAAGCTGAAACTAACATAAAGGAAAAAGAAAAAATTAGTGCTTGGGCTTCCCTGGTGGCACAGTGCTTGGGCATCTGCCTGCCAGTGCAGGGAACACGGGTGCGAGCCCTGGTCTGGGAAGATCTCACATGCCGCGAAGCAGCTGCGCCCGTGTGCCACAACTACTGAGCCTGGGCTCTAGAGCCCAAGAGCCACAACTACTGAGCCCACGTGCCACAACTACTGAAGCCTGTGCGTTGCAACTACTGAAGCCGGTGCGCCCAGAGCCCGTGCTCCGCAACAAGAGAAGCCACCGCAATGAGAAGCCCGCACACAGCAACGAAGACCCGACGTGGCCAAAAATAAATAAATAAATAAATTAGTGCTTGCCTCAAACTACTGTGCAACAAGGAAATCCATGAGTTAAATTGTTGAAGGTCACTTATAAAAGCAGAATGAAAAGATCACTCTTCCCAATTTTAATCATAAACGTTTCCCCTCAACATTTCCTACATCTTTTATTAATATAATCTATATCCTTGAAATGAAGTAACCATTCTATTCTTTCAATGATAGAAAACTAGTATAGACAACTTAAAACCTCTCCAAGGTAGAACCACCATTCTATGTCAGAGGGTTCAGTTTTCCCAGCATGCAATGTGTGAATGATACTGGAATCTGAATGATACCAGCAAGGTTACTTACAGACTAACTGCAGAGGCAGTAAATAGAACGAGTTAAAAAATAAAGAAGGGAAATAGAAGAGTAAATACATTTCCTTTGTCACTCTCCATTCACTCAAATCCCTGAATAAGTCATCCTTTCTCTCATCCTGTCTTCACCCATAATGCTTACTCAGCTAAGAATGTCTTATCCCGCCATGCAAATGCTGAACCTCTACTGCAAGCTCAGAGTCCAAATGGACTTGACTGATCTCTCCAGGCAATAAAGCACTCCCTCCTGAGTTTCCATACTGCCATGTACACGTTGAATACCAAAGCCCTTATCGTATGGTTGCAACGGAGGTTGCACATGTTGGACTCAAAGTTTATTTTAGACAAGATTCTTTCACTATACTGGCATCCAAGTCACCTAGAACAGTGTCTATCAATAAATCCTTAGTGAATGGATAAATGAAATCAAGCAAGCAAAGCAGCGAGATGAATCTGATTCAGTCCCACCCGCAACTACACTAGGTACTGCTCTATAAAGTTTCTAGCTCCGTGTACTCACTTGGCCAAAGTCAACTGGCACAGTCCATCAGCGGAAAATCAAGGTAGTTTCAGTAGTTAAGATAAATATTAAGAAGAGTATTTAAAATATTAGCAGTATTCATGAAACAATAAGTTACTGTTCGCTACTCTGCTAAGCTCCGCATATATTTTACTTTCTTTTACAGTTTTCGCTACGGGAATGAGGGCTCTGCCCTGAATGTACAATGTGCGACACTATACATAGCAGGGGCTTAGTTCTCCTTTTCCCCCATCTTCCCAAATTCCTGTCCAGCCAACAGGTTCTCGCCCAACATTCACACTCTACCTGAAAGGAAGTTCTTATTCTTTCCCCTTTTTTCACCCCGTTCAGCCCAAATCTAGTTTGTCAGGAAATGGGAGTGCCGCAGTTTATATAATTGTGAGAACAGAATCCATCTCGAATTTCTCATCATCCGCAAATACATTAGGAAGAGAAAAGATAAAAAGCTAAGCAGAGAGAGGAAGAAGTGCAGTTATCAGTGATGATTCATTTCAGTGTAATACTGAGTATTGGCTTATCTCCTGCTCTTCTGTAAATTACATTTGTGAAAGGCGAAGAATCTTGTTACATTGTAGTTAAGTTATATAAGCACGTCTTACACAAGTTAATGAGAATGACATAAAAGGGACAATAAATCTCTTTCTCAATGAAAATGATTATAACTATGTCAAAAGATTTAGCATTTAAATGATTAAATAATGTTTTCATTTAAAAATAATGTTCACATTTTAGTTATTTTTAACAAGGTCATTGAAGAACCTTATACTCTATCGTACTTAATATTAAACAGCAAAATAACACCATAGCATGTGTTGGTAGGAAATTTTATTTCATTTTAATGTAAGGGACACATTCTTAATGGCACTCTCAAATTTTTCCAAAATGATCCACTCCCTATGCATTACAAAAATGTAAGTCCAAAAACGGATGACTTTGGTGAATTTAAAAATTGATAGTTTTTATCTTCAAATATTACTGAAATTATTTGAAACGTGCACAGTATTATTTGTAGCTTAAATTTATTATCACTTCCCTAAATATTTCAGAGTTAAGATTTTTTTTTTTTTTTTTTTTTTTTTTTTTTTTTTTTGCCACACCACGTAGTTTGTGGGATCTTAGTTCCCTGACCAGGGATGGAACCCATGCCCTCGTCAATGAAAGCACTGAGTCCTAACCACTGGACCGCCAGGAAATTATCAAGAATTTTTCTTTTAAATATATATCTCATATTTACTTAAAAGAAATATCTTTTAAATATCTTTTATTTAAAAGAAATATTTCTTTTAAATATATATCTTTATTTCAGATTTGATTTAAAGTCATCAACTGAATAATTTACATGAAAACTGTAAAATAATGACAAATAAAATTGGAAATTTGTATTCAGGCCATTATTTCCAATACATGTATCAGCTGTGTAATTTCAACTCCATCTGCTGTTACAGTAAATCACTGTGTCCAGTTAATCTTTAAAAAGTACAGTCCAGGAAATTACTACTCTACGGCCAGCTGTTGCTATTTTATAATAAGATGCATCTCATGTACGTTAACACCCCTGATGAGACCACATGGCAATTACTCCTTTTAACATTTCTTAAAGTATTAATTTATTTGTTTCATTTTTGTTGTGTTGTACACTGGGCAGTTTAAAAGGTAATCTATTCAAGCTCAGGGTATTTGCCGCTCATTTATAGCAAGATTATTAGTGAAATTCTGCTGTCATTTTAATTAACTCATTTTGGATGCATCTAAATTCATCATTATTGATGGCTGTTTTTATAAAAGTTCTCTAATAATGCTGTACCTTGCAAAATAAGAGGTAACCTTAATCATGCTTAAGAATCAAGTTGAAATATCTTCTATATTTTAAAAGCAAAGCTGTCCATGGAGTTAAGTATTAGACACACAGGAAATTTGAGGCAGTTCTTAGCTATTTGTCGTTATGATAAAATTCTTAATTCTTTTTGTACACTACCGATAAGTTTTAAACAATTCATTTCAAGGCCTGATGACTTTAAGTGTATTAATAAACTAAGTAATGACTAACAGTTAATATTTATTGAGTAGCTAGTAATTGGGCTAAGTTCTCTGCTTAGATTTAACAAACCTCATTATTTTTATTGAAGAAAGATAACAAAATGGTTAGTCCTGTGTTTTTCAACAAAATCTCAAGGATTGCTTTAGATTTGAGAAATCTTGTTTTATCTAAATTATTCCAGAAAGATTAATGCTTGCAAACTAGTCTTTCAAATGTCTACAGAGGAATATCTAATATTTGAAATGCATTCATCCATCCACTCATCCAGTATATACTAACGAAACTTCAACAGTGTGCTATGTGTCTTTCTAGGTACTGGAGAAAGTGTGGTAAATAAATACAGGCAGTATTCCTGTCCTCATGCAACTTGCATTAGAGGGAAGGTGAATACTAAACAAATTCACAAGTAAATAAATAACGTATGTGGGTGATAATGCTTTCAATATTTCACAATCAGGATGTGAGAAATAGAAAGCCCTAGAATAATGGCTGTTTGTTATTTTTTGAACATCTCACAAATTTCACACATAAAAATTTAGCATCTCCTCACAATTTATGGAGAAGGACCTGAGAATTAGTAAGATGTACGTAAATTAAAAGGATGAGGACAATTCCAAAAGGTGATTATTCCCTTTGAGAAAAAGTTGAAGTTTTCGGGGAAAAAAAAAGTTTTTGAAAGTTTGGGGGCAGAGGGGGTTACACCATTTTAAAAAAATGTTCCCGTTGGCCTGGGCCTTTAAACGTGTGAACCAGTATCGGATTGCTCAGACCGCCTCCTCTTTTGTCTAATAAATTATATTTTCAAATTAGTGAATGAAAAATAGCCTCTCTGTACAAGGATATCATGCATTCTGGAATCTTGTTAAAGAATGTCTCATTAATTCCTACAATACTCTAAGTCAGGTGCTACTGTTTCCATGATACAGAGAAGAAAATTTAAATTGCAAGCAGCTAAGTCACTTTTTCAACATCACAGAGCTGTAACCATGCGACAGACCTGAAGTTTAAACCCCACCTCTGGTCGATTTCACATATTCCACCACACGAACCTTGAGCTATTTTATTCCTCCTGACGGTAGGGGTCGTGAATCAGGGAACATTTATTAAGTTAATAAAAAATAAGGACTTTTTGCCAGGGCTCAAACTATACTATTGAAACTTCAGCTTTAAATTCAAACATGTAAGATAAAGCTAGGAACACAAACTATGATTATGAAACTAAAGCAAGAAAAAAAAATACCGAAAAATATTAAAGAATAAAATCCTTCAAGATGGCGAAAGGTAAAAAGACACTGGTGAAAAACCGCTAACGTTGGCAGAAGACAGGCTCAAGAACCAAAAATCCAGACCATGAAATGAACAGACATTTCAAAAGAAGTGAACAAGCATGGAAGATGTGAACAAAGACAAGGGAATATGACCATGAACAATTTGATCCACATTCATTCTTTTATCAGTCACTTGTGTATTACCTAGCAATGATAAAGAAAATGATATATATATATAATTAAAATCGCATTCCGTCTGGACTCATACTGTATGAGGCATAGGCTACCAAAGTGTCAGCCTAGTGACAGGTCGCGATGACAACTGCAGCAGGGGTTCGATGGAGTGTCACGTTCTGTACAAGATTCAATGGGGCCTTCAGCCCAGGTGCGTCATGTGCAATCAGGCTTTATATCCTTCACGGTACATGTTGTCAAACATTGACCAGAAAATGGACTTAACCTAAAGCAATCAGAATCCTAGTGCTATAGCTGTTCTCACCTCCCTTAAGGTATGTGAATACCTAGCTTGAGCAATACATAAAAAGAGAGGGTTGGGACAGAAAATCTTCAGAACCTTACTTTGTGATGAAAGCATTTGTGTATATTTTTATATGTGTCTGTACATGAATGTGTGTATGAAACATCAATTGTTTTCTTGAAAACTGAAAAAAGGTAAGATATTAAACGCACATTAATTTTTCCTCCAAAGTAGTGAAATCAGTTCGTATAAGGACTTATACTTAGTGAATGAGCCTGGTTCTAATTTGACTGTAACTTGTAACAGGATTTCATTTAAATCAGGATGAAAGCTTATGAGAAAAGTTGAAGAAATTAAATGAATATAGAGCAGAAACACCTGACAAAGCTTATTAAGAAGCTGGGCTGCTAGAGGAAATAGGAACAAATTGAAGAACTCTTAATGGGCAGTTTGTGAGCACATTTGTTCTTGCAGAGGCTCGGGAAGCAGAAAAGCAGCCAGCATCACTTCTTTAGTTCTGAAAAACGGAAAGGATCCAAATACACACTGGGCTATTTCTATCTAATTTAATGACCACTGAGGCAAATGCCATAGAAACCATTTACAAGGATCAAGTGGAACACATCTCACATTTTGATTAAGGCAAATACAGGTAATTCACAAAACTCACTTTTCTTTTAAAATGCTGTTTCTATATTTCTAGCATAAAATAATCATATCACATGAACATTCTCCAAAGTGTCTGACACTTTCAAGCTTTAAGGGAAACGCTGAATAGTTAATGACACTAGCCATTAAATGGAACGTGTACTTTCAACATATATAATGTTAACTAAACCTTAGTTTGGAAACATCGGAGGAATTTGTCCTCCAAAAGGTTTTACTGTAGATCATAAAACACCCTGGAAAGTAGCTTGACTATCAAGAAAAGTAAATGTTTATAAATGAAGTTATAGCATTTTGAAATGTTAGAAGACTGTTCAAAAGTTATCTATAAACCAAATAAACAGTAGATACTTCCTATTTATATTCTGAAGTTAAAGACAAGTGGGGTATTTATTACTGTAAGTGCCCTTCTTTGATACAAAGCATGGAGATGAAGTATCAGAAAAATATCCTTGTAAGAGGAGGACTTTTTACTGCAGTAGTAAAGAGACAATGATTTCCAACCTTAATGAAAGTTATCATCTAAAAAAACAAGGATACACATAAAGGAAAGAGAAATTCATATCCTCAATAAACAGCTTGAACTTAAGTATACATATATATAGTTAATTAAATCATGTCGAACATAAATAATTAGGAAATCTGACATTGGCTAAGTAAAAAATCAATTTCAAGCAAAATAAGAATGTTGGGTTTTCAAGAGTGACTACTCAGAGTTTTAGACTACGTATTCTCCTTCAAATCAAATCAATCGTAAGAAATATATGTTCACGACAACTTCTGACAACCTCAGGAAAAAAGTGGCAACATCAAGACTTGACAACTCACTCTTTTAAGTCTGACCTTAAAAAAATGCTCTAAGGTAATTTGGTTATTTGTTCCAAAAGGAGTTTAAAATGTGAGAGCAAATATAACTATATAAAGATTTAACTAGAGTATACTTTATCCCTCTATCCCAAATGAAAATATGCACCCTTGATGGCTATGAATTTTCCAGATAGAAATGAGACCAGTACTGCCTGTCTCCTTTACTCATGGTTGCCGCTTCCCTAAGAAGACCTCATAGACCAAGGGTTAAAAGAAGAGGTAACTAAATTGCCCTCACTTGGGAGAAATCTCTTCACTAAATTAATCTATATACATACAGTGGTTAGGTTGAATCATGGTACCTCAAAAATGTCCACATTCTACTTCATGAAATGTGGTGGTATGTTTCCTTACACAGAAAAAGGGACATTGCAGATGTGATTAAACTAAGGGTTTTGGGATGGGGAGATTACATTGCTCCTATGCAGGTAATCCAGAATAATTACAAGGGTCCTTATAACAGGGACAAGGAAGCCAAGAGTCAGACCAGGTGTGAGCCTGGAAGCAGAGGTAGGAGAGCTGTAGGACCAGGAGCCAAGAGACACAGGCAGCTTCTAGAAGCTGGAAACGGCACAGAAATGGATTCTCCCCTGGAGCTTCCAGGAGGCAAGCAGTGCCCCTGGATCCATCTTAGACTTGTGGTCACTACAACTATAAGATAGTGAAATTGCGGTGTTTTAAGCCATTGATTGCAGCACTTTGTCAGAGCAGCCATCAGAAACTGAGGCACCGCCTGTGTGGCAAACTAACCCCGAACTGAATCATTTGGATTCTAGCTCTTCATAAGCATTTTCACATTCACGGTATTCCTGCACGGTGATCCATGCCATAAAGACAGCTGAGGGCTAATAAGCAAACTGTAAATGAAAGAGTTATATTTCTTGCATGATTAAAATAGCAAGTGCCTATTAATTATGTCTCTGCTCAAAGACCATTGAAGGTTAAAAGACACTTCAGCCTATCACGTGAAAACAGCTGTCAAACAGTACCTTCTTTAAAGCCTCCTTTGAATTTAGGGAAGCCTGGTTATATAACGGTTTTCGATTACACTAATTTCTTAAAGCCAGCAAAGAAACATATTCATGGGATTTTTTTAATCCACAAACGCTCGGTGAGAGCTGTATTTTCAAATACAGTATACAAACTGTCAGTTTTTAAGCGCTGTGAGGCTCAGCCACTCCCTTAGTTATGTTGAAGAACAGGTAGCACTGACAGATACATCTCACGCCAGCAAAGATAATTCAGCACAGCCTATATTGTTAAAGATTTAAATAAACAAAATAAGTATCTGTTGCATGTTGATATGCCAGGCTCTGGATCGGACACAAAGATTAGTGAAAGATGGTCTTTCTTTTTTTTTTCTTGGTGTTCACACGGCCATAGAGGAGCCTCCGGGCAAGGTAACAGAATATCTATTAGCAGCACCAATTGTTAGGTTTTTTCCAAGGACTGCCCATGCAGAAGGTGGAATGCAGGACTCGTTATGAATAAAAAGCCTGGAGTAAGATGAACCACTACCCTTGGGAACTTTTTTCTGACTCCTAACCGGAAGGGACCTGGGCTGCTTTGGAAATCCTGCCACAGGTGGCTTGTGTGACCTCTAGAGTACACAGGTAACACAGGTTGCAGTAAGATGTACTGTCTCTTATCTGCTCTCATCCAGATTGTAGGTCCTTCGAGCAAAGGGATTTTGGCTTCTGAATGTTATATAATCTGCAGGTAAAGAAGCTGCAAATGCCTTTGGGATTGTATTTTGACAATGTAAGTTTCTTCAATGCCTATTTTCATCTCTGTTTATCTTTATGAACTGTAACAAATGCGTCTAGTTCTTGTCAAAAAAAAAGAATGATTGTGAACTATTCCAGTATTAAAGCCATACAAGGAAGGGTTTTCTTGAACTTTGCTACTTTTTTCTGTAAAGCGTAGATTCAATCTTAGATTCAAGGAATAAGTCTTCCTAATGTTTCCACAAATTAAGCATGTGCAAATTATGTGTGACTGCAGAAACAATGGTTGTCAAATAGCTCAATTATATATATTTTTTCTCTTTGAGTCATCTACAAACTGAAAGAAGTTATATTAACATTACTACTTTATAAATCTGAATTGCATTTTAGGAATAATGGCCTTAGATGTTTATCAACAACGTAATGAAGATATTAGCTCTAGTAGTGCCAAAAAATCTGATATATAAAATTAGTTCTGGAAAGATTTGTTCTTTTCTGTTATTGTTATTTTTAACCAAAAGCTCTCGATTGTTTAGGCATAAAATTGTAGTAAACTCTGCTACGTGACAGTTAAAGAACAGCAATATAACAACTACATAATCAGCTAATAAATGTATATATGTTAATATGCATTGTTAACCTTAAAAAGTCCTTCCAATCTAATTGTTTTCCTGTGTGTCACTGGGATGCCACATTCCTATTTTCAGGGTTGTTTAGACTGATTTGCTCTGCTTTCACACACAAGCGGAAAATGTCAGGTTTCCAATTCAAAAGAGTACAAATAAAGGTCAGCGTGTGTGTGTGTGCATACAGACATCCAGTGTCAACTGGAGGATTATTTTTCTCTAGATGAACTCTAGAAAACACAGCCTCAAGGATGACTGACTTCTGATGCTAATTGCTGATCTCCTGGTACCATACCCTTCTGGGTCCAGACAGTTATGACAGAAGAGGTGCTACTTCCATAATCGGTTCTGACGTGAGGAATGCGACGCCGGTAGATGGTGTGGAAAAATACGGACCAGACATTTCATCCATAATTGATTACAAACCTAATGTATTATTCTAAAAACCACAATTCTAGTCATAGTTCATTCTTGTTAAACTCTGCTTTCCTGTTGCTGTTTTGCTCTTTATGGAGCATTTCTGTGACTTTCAAAAAATAAACTATTAAACTAAGACAAAGATCTCCTACACCGGCTAGAGCTACTCAGTGCTTGAGAGCCTACATGTTTCCTTGAAATGACCCTCTCCATAAACCACACACAGATAATCCATTCTGCACAGGAGGATTTGGAACATTAACTGAAAGATCCAGTTTTACTTCGAACCACATGTGATGTTTTCCTCCACAAATAACAAATATATTAACCTTTGAAGAGCTGTAGGTGAATGAATTACTGCAGTTGAAGTATGAAAAATACAGTTACATAGTATTTTAAGGGTATGTATCTGCTAAAATGCTATATCACTTTTTTTTTTTTTGGCTGTGTTGGGTCTTCGTTTCCGTGCAAGGGCTTTTTCCAGTTGCGGCGAGCGGGGGCCACTCTTCGTCGCGGTGCGCGGGCCTCTCACTATCGCGGCCTCTCTTGTTGCGGAGCACAGGCTCCAGACACGCAGGCTCAGCAGTTGTGGCTCACGGGCCTAGTTGCTCCGCAGCATGTGGGATCTTCCCAGACCGGGACTCAAACCTGTGTCCCCTGCATTGGCAAGCAGATTCTCAACCACTGCGCCACCAGGGAAGCCCTATATCACTTTTTTTTTTTTTTTTTTTTTTTTTTTGCGGTACGCGGGCCTCTCACTGCTGTGGCCTCTCCCGTTGCTGAGCCCAGGCTCCGGACGCGCAGGCTCAGCGGCCATGGCTCACGGGTCCAGCTGCTCCGCGGCATGTGGGATCCTCCCGGACCGGGGCACGAACGCGCATCCCCTGCATCGGCAGGCGGACTCCCAACCACTGTGCCACCAGGGAAGCCCTATATCACATTTTTTTATTCTAGCTTTTACATTTGACTCTATAATATTTAACCATCTTAATTCTTTGTAATCCAACGTAAACATACATTAAGTTAACTTATATTACTCAGAATATTTAATTTTCTGAATACCTCTAAGAAGCCTAAAACTTGTAAGCTCCTATGCATTCTCCCTTTCCATTAACCAAAGGGCCAGGTGATCAAACCTTTACCAATGACCAACTATGTGTCAGGAACAGAAAACTTTACTCAAAAAAAAAATTACCTATTGAAAGAATCAGTGGTTGGTTTAGTAAAGGAATTAATCACTACCTAAACTCACCTAGTTGCCTAATTCATACTTGTGCGTTTTTTTCCAGAGGATGTGGTCGTTTATTCATTCGAATATTTGCTACACGTGCACTATGTTCTAAGTAGTCTGCTGGGGGCTGACAATGCAAGCGTGTGCCAGACACACTCACTGCTGGGAAGGCTTGTAGGGAATTCAGACCAGCAGTCTTGCAGTCCCATCATTACAGAGTGCAGGGTGAGCAAACTAAGGCGTTTTAGGAAATGAGGCTTTTTGAAGGAAGGGAAGACTTCCTGAATGACAAGCAAGTCGTAAGCGCAAAGTGAAGCAAAGACATGAGTGGAAGTGAAAATGACTCCCAGCAGAGGGAAGGGTGTATGCAAATGTCTGGAGGCAAGAGATAATGTGACACATGTGTTGACTTGAAATAAAAGTATATTAGACTGGAATACACAGTGGATACGAGACACTCTAGAAAAAAAACATTACTTGGATGCCAGCAAGAGCTAATCTTCATGGACATGTTAGGCAAATTAATAAATGTAGACTTTTCCTGTGGGCAACCAGAAGCAATTTAGCCTTTTTTTAGAAGATGATTACAACAATTAGATGTGCACCCTAGCAGTACAGCAAAGGGAATGGATATCATTCCAGCCGAGAAAGAACTGACCTGTAGTCACTGCAATTTCTGCTGTGTAATTTAGCTCAATCCAATACCCTTTCAACCAAATACCTGCTTGGCAACACTGAAGTAAAGGCATTGCAATAGTTACTTGTAATTAAGACTTAGGAAAATATATAGCTTCCCTGTTACTATTAATTTCCATCAAAAATGAAGCATACACAAATAAATAATAAAAAGTAAATAAAACCTGCTAGCCTTCTTTCATTCTTAACTATATTCTACATTTTTGGTCAGTGACTACTTAGTCATCTCACTCTTTTGACTTATTAACCCTTGAACCATATTAATAGAGAATATTTGAAAGTATTGATAGGTAGCATTTCAAATTAAAACCTTTATTTTTCGTAATGGATAAAATAAGGAAATAGGGATAATAAAATATAAGCTTCGAACTACTTTTGTAAGTTTGAAAACATGCATATGTGTAAGTATGTTTACATGTGTTTATAGACCAATCTATCTAACTTTCTAGGCCAAGTTTTTATTTTTCATTGCTCCAACCTTAAATATACAGTCATGTTGTTGAGATTATAAAGAATAGAAATTTAAAACATTGGAATTTTACATATTATATTTTTATGCTGTACTTATTTTGTAATTACTAACTCTGTTGAACCAGATACAAATTGTTTCTGCCATCTCTTAGGTTCCTGAAAACATTAAGCCCATCTTTAAGTGTATTCTCTGCTTTTTTTGGGCAGTCATCAAAAACTCTATATACACACATATTACGTTATGAATTTATATATATAACAAAAAAGAGCTGAAAGAAAATTGGAACACATACCTGAATACATTATAGTAGCGACAGTCCCTACCAAAGTAGAATTTAAAAGGCCATAGACCAGTTCCTCGGGTGTCCTAACATTATTGATGCTGTTCATATTTATAATCCAGACACTTTTGCAACAGGATGTATGCCTTTGGTGTTGCTACTTTGCTGTTGCCATTAATATTTTTTAAACGTTCTTGAACGATGATATGGGATCTTAAAAAATACAAATAGAAGACGTATCAACAGTTCCAAGTATCATAACTACAGGGCCGGCTGCAATAGCAGATACCACTCCCGGATAACCTTGTCTAATAAATCTTGTAAACTGCAGCGGGCATCCTCGTTCATGTCTGTATGCCTCTCCTCTGGTATTTTCCTGTTATTATCTCTCGATCGTACTGTATGTTATTTATGCTTCATTATTCCCAAAAGGGTTTGATATACTTTACAGAAATACATTTAGTTCAACAAGATAAAATGTAAAAAGGATGAGGAATTGCCAGAGAGGAGGAGGCCGTTTCTGGTTGCAATGGAAACAGTAAACTACGCGTTGCGAGCTTGGACACCTCAGTAGGTCAAAGACCAAAGCCTTCTGTTCCAATCATAGATTCAAAAGATCAGATTGTCTTCCCCTGTGAATTCTCTATTTCAAAGGTAAAATCATAAAATCTAGGCCACAAATTGACTTCAGGTCATGAAATTTCCTGAATCTTACTTTACTAATACATTTTTAGTGGTTATTTACATTTCAAACATTTATTTTCAAGAGGTGAGTCTGATATTCTTCACTTCTAAAATCAACAACTTAAATTGTTCTCAGTTTTCCAAGCCAGATGGCTTTGCAACTCTCTTTTTCAAATAAGGTATAATGAAGATAGATAGTTTAAAAAAATCTGTCTTTCAGAGTGAAATTATAAATGTAAACAGGAGGGAAAGTGCATCTTTTTATCCTCCTCAATAAATACATGTCAGTAGGAAATATTTCTGATACCTAAGAAAAAGGTCAAAGATTTTCATGGTGTTCATCGAGGATTACTGTTAGATATGATTCTGAATTGCTTATAAAAACAAACTGTTTTCCCTCTAATTCTTTCTGAAAATGTGTGATCAGTGATCATCACTGAGGAAAAAAAATAACTTTTTACTGTCACTTGTCCATTTCATATACCTTCAATGCCCTACATTTATCAATAGTGTATTTAACCCATTATCCATTAAGAAGGACATTACCTTTTATACTGTCTTCTTACTAGATCCATAGAAAATGTGTCAGACACTGTGAGTGATATAAAGATGTCTGTAATGATTAGATAAAAGGTAACAGTGTAAGTGAACACTCAAAGAGATCCTTCTTAAAGATTATATGGGATGAACGGTGTACACAGTTATTAAGTACTGCTGGGGCATTCGAATTTGAATAAGGTCATGAAGAATGAATAGGTCTTAGGTAGGTTGAGAAAAGGAGGGAAGGAGGAATTCTTTGACAAAAAACTAAAGGAAACAACAATGTACATTTGGCAAACACTGGGGAGATAATCTTCAAGTACGACATAGAGAAAAAGTTGGAAAAGTCTTAAAGCATTATATGAAAGAAAAACATCTGAAAGAGTTTGAACTTTGCAGGCAAACTGCAAAGGTAGAAAATATTCAGGGAAAGATGTCCACAGGTTTTGTAAAGAAGTTATTTTAACAACAAACACTCACAGATAAATTATTAGTGTGTGCCCTAGTTCTTCCAATTATTACCTGGTCTCTATCAGGCAAAATGCTTCGTTGAAAATTTTATACAATATGTTAGAACTGCCAAGTTCACACTAAAACACTATTGCTCCTAAACCCATTTCATTGCTCCAATGTGTGTAAACAAATGATAGAAATTAGTGAGATGGGAGGATGAATTAATTCAATGAGTCACCTTTATATTTCGGATTAGTAATTGTTAATTGAAAAGTAGGAACACAGAGCAAGCCACTGCAACAGCTGGCCTTATGTTAATGTGAACAATGTCTGACATTTATTGAATGTCTATTGTATTCCAGGCTAAATGCATTAATTACACATCGCATTCAAATCTCACAGCAGCTCTTTGAAATAGTTTGATACCTTCTTTTAGAGATAAGTAAAATTAGACCTCTGAGAAGTTAAGTGAATTGCCTAAGGTCACTCAACTAGTAAAGGGTGAATTCAGGACTGAACTCCAGACAAGTCCCTGAACAACAAGGCTGTTAGTTATTCTGCTAAAACTACAGAATTGTTTCAGAAAGGATTTTTTCCCTTGATTAAAACCATCCTCCCAGGGCTTCCCTGGGGGCGCAGTGGTTAAGAATCCGCCTGCCAATGCAGGGGACACGGGTTTGAGCCCTGGTCCGGGAAGATCCCACATGCCGCGGAGCAACTAAGCCCCTGCGCCACAACTACTGAGCCTGCGCTCTAGAGCCCGCGAGCCGCAACTACTGAAGCCCGTGCGCCTAGAGCCCGTGCCCTGCAACAAGAGAAGCCACCACACTGAGAAGCCTGCACCCCGCAACAAAGAGTAGCCCCCGCTCACTGCAACGAGAGAAAGCCCGCGTGCAGCGGTGAAGACCCAATGCAGCCAAAAATTAAATAAGTGAATAAATAAATAAACTAAAAGGAAAAGAAAAACATCCTCCCAAAACACCTGTTTGAGAATATGGCTGGTGAAGACGTTGCAAAATATTCCAATGCTCGTAACAGAAGAACATGTGTGTAAAGAGACTATGCAGGTCCTTTTAAAGATGCACTTCACGCCTTTACTGTATATAGCATTTGCATTTTTATTGGATAAAAGTTGTCAACAACACCTTCACAAGTTCACAGCAAAAACCCTTCATGAAAATCCATTGCCCGCGGCATGGCAACATTACACTCTACCCTTAGTTTTTTGCCAGAACGATCCAAATGTTCAAATGCCAAACAGTCCTCTGCTGTGCTTCGATACCGAGGCCACAGGCTCTTTCCGCCGGAGTAACATTTTCTCAGTTGACTTGGTTTTCGGTATTGTTACCGTAGGCACTTTCAATATTACAAAGTCATTACCTCTTATTGCTATTAAATTGCTAAGTACGATTCTCTCCCCCCCGTCGAGGGTGAAAGGTACACTGTTCAGTCACTATTTCCCCCCTTTTATCTGTCTCTTGTACATGGTACTAGAGCCGAGCAGGACCCTGTGGGGCTCCTGGGCACGGCAGCCTTCCTGTGTTCCCCATTCCTCGTTTGAGGGAAACAGACTCCAGCCTCCATGACACTCCCTGAGTCGCAAAGGGCAGATTCAAACAGCTGCTCCTCAGGGAAGGGAGGGGATGCAGAGACAAGGGAGGAGCAGTCAGGAAACAACAGTGCAGCCTTGGGGCAGGGTGCAGGTTCCCCCTCAAGGGATACACATAATATCTTTTGAGCTTTTTATAGAACTGAAACCCCCAATAAATGGAAGATGTCAGCATTCTTCATTCCAGAGAAGACCACCTGAGGCCAGATTAAAAGGAACCAGAGAAGCTCTTCAAGAGATCACCTGAGACCAGATTAAAGCAGCCCAGGCCCTGTGCACACCCTGATCTTATCAGCAACCCCACCTTTGATCTGTTGCTACAAAACTCCTTACCAGATCCTCCCAGGAGGGACACGTGGGCTTTCAGGGGCAGGAGCCCACTGTGGCTCCATATGCCTGGCAAAGCTATTCTTTTCTACTTCACCCAAAACTCTGTCTCCGAGATTCAATTCAGTACCAGCGCAGAGAGGCTGAGCTTTCGGCATCAGTACTTTGAAAACAGCATTAAAGAGAATTCATGGAAATTCCCCTCAGAACAGCAAGAGCCACTATTTCAAAACCAAGAATCTGACTAAACAGTCCTAGTGACTTGGGATTTCCCACATAGAAATTCATGCTCACAGTACAGCTGACCCTTGCACAACTCAGGTTTAAAGTGCATGGGTCCACTTATACATGGAGTTTTTTCAATATTACATATTATAGTATTACAAAATTTGGGATGGCTGAATCCTTGGATGTGGAACCACGTATTTGGCGGGTCAGATACAAGTTGATTTTTAACTGTGGACAGTCAGTGTCGCCAGCCCCCTGCATTGTTTAAGGGGCAACTGTATACGCATAAAAATTGTGTCCACACTACTATAAACACAAAGGAGATAAGCACAGGTTAAGGTCATTTACTACAGCATATAACCTAAGGGTAAAAACTGAGGAATAAGTTATAAGTACCCTACTTGTCTACATTTTCAGAAAAGATATAAAGATAGTCCCTTTAATCCAAATCAACTTCAACTTTGGATATTGCCTAACTTTTCCATCAGAAACAGTTCTTTCCTGCTCAGTAAGTTTCTTAAAAATGTGCACAGAGATGAGCATCAGATGAAGAGAAATCAGAGCCGTGGCTAAAGACGCATCTGTCCAGAGCAATCCGATGAGGTCGGAATTACAAAGTTTCTCTTATTTATGACCATCAGACCATGTTACCTCCAGGCACTACCTAGTGAAACTCCTTGCCCCTGGTAACACATCTCAAGCTGCCAGAACGTGCAACTGAAGGAGAAACACAATATGTTTAATGCACATAAGTAAGCGGTGGTTATCACCACTCTAAACAAAACATGTTTCCCTCTCCTCTACCCTCAGGAGAAACACCTCAGTTTCAATGGATCACTGAGAGGCTCAATTTTCAGTAAAACCTTGTCAGTTGTGTTACACGTATGGTTGGACTCTATGCTTAACGTATACGATGTTATGTCCTAATAGTTGAAAAATCTCATTCCTGATTTTTGTCTACCGGGTCTCTATTGTTCGTGTAATTTTGTTTTCCAGATCACACCTTCTTCGAAAGTTTTTAAATAATGCTCAAAAGTATGCACAGTCAAAACCAAGAATCAAATCTGAGTATCGCAGTAACTCTTTCACTCAGTTACCATCGTGTCAATTGCTTTTCAATGATTTTTGCGTGGGCGCTTGTTCACTAAACAGATCAACCCAAGTAATGACATCAAAGGAGTAGTTTTCAAAAACAGCTTTTAGCTACACTCTTTCCTGAGTGAATTTGCATAAACAAACCTAAGTTATGATATGAAAATGTTTTCGGTGATAACATTTTAAGCGGCTAGAAACAGTGTGGTGAGATCTAAAATTAAATTAATTCAATCAAATCAAGTGAGGTCTGAGATGACATTACAAATTCCAAAGCAGTATCAATGCAAATCTAGGGAGACAGCAGTGGGGTGAGCCAGTTCCTGTAACGTAGTATTAGAATATAAATTACTTTGAAAAATTGGGAAAGCAGTCAGAAATAAATTTGATGCTGCTCCATCTAGATAAATGCTGAGAGGAAAAAAAAATCAGTATGCAAATCCTAGGGGTAAATAAATAGAATGATAGCAAAGGCTCGTCCCTAAAAAGGTCTGAAGGTAATTCACGGGCTTATGCAGGATTTTCAATCCTTTCAATTCACCTTGCTTTACTCTTGGTTACTATGAGATAAAACTGTGATGTGATCGTTTATTTATTCACATCAGACCTGACTAACTCAGAAAAGATTATATTGTCTAATAGGATCAGTTTTTTCCACATCTATTGAGTATACATGACAATTAAGTTTACTTATAAATCTCAAAATTATCTAACTAGAGTCAGTTTAAACATTGGTTAAAAAACTGAACAGCAACAATTTACGTCAGGTAACTCTATCGTCTATTTTTTGCAAAGTGAGAATGCCCATCAGGGGGTCAAAGAAATGGCCACATTCTGAATCCATAATAATTCTGACTGTTTACCTGTGAGTAGGTTGAATCATGGGAAATTAGCAGGATTAAACTTGCTTTGCTTCATGAAACTGGTAACTTCAGGAAGTTCAACACAATGTTAGATCCCTCGAATTGTGGTCAGAATCTCTCCAAAAGTAGACAAAAAGTAAAGAAAGGTTTCTTGCAGCTACTACATGGAATCTATGCCATCTCACCCCACAGAAGTGAACACCGCTGCAGACTCCACTGACCTTTCAACAGTGAAAGATGTCTTCTGCATTCCTATTGTGGGTTGAAGCGTGTGCACCCCACGCCAACACATGCTGAAGTCCTAACCGCTGGTACCTGTGAATGTGACCTTATTTGGAAATAGGGTCCTTGCAGATGACCCTGGGAGCTGTCTTATCCTTCCTACCATGTGAGGACACGGCCAAAAAAGGGTGGGTCCTCACTGCCTTGGTCTTAGACTTCCCAGCCTCCAGAACTGTGAGAAATAAACGTTTGTTATTTAATCCAACCCAGTCTACAGTATTTGTTAGAGTGGTCCAAACAGACTAAGCACAGTGCACCAGGGAGATGAAACCTTCTGTGTTTGTTCTGTTGCATTTTACCTGCAGTTCCCTCTTTCCTAAAAACTGCAATGAGCAGTTCGTGGCTGACATAAAGGACAGTCGCCATGTCATGTCAGAATTTGTCCTTCCCCATCTCTATGAGCTTTCCCTTCTGTTTAACAACACTTATTTCATAACAAACTCATGGATTGGATTGGGAGTGAGGTGGTGATGGTGTAAGAAACTGTCTTCCACAAATAGGGGGTGGTATGTTTGAATTGTACAGCACATATAGTGTAAACTCAGCTGGGAATAATCCATTTCTAGCAGAGTCTATCAGATTTCTGCTTTATGAATTTTCTTGTGTTCTTAAATATCTGTGAAATAGTACAGAAGTAGGAAAAAGGCAGGTATTTATTACATAGATGTTGGGTATATGAAATGTATAGAAAGAAAAAAGTATCTTAAGGGTAATCAAGAAAAAGTTAAATTCTTAAATAAACATATATGGAATTTAAAATGTATTTTGCGTGGTCAACTACCAGAGTAAACAAAAACAGTGGGTAAAAAAAGGACACATCAAGCATATCTATAGGTACACGAGCAAAGCTAGTAAAATTCCCATAAATTTCAGAAAGCTACATGTAGGCTTAAATTCAGAGACTCACACAATGAAAATGAACTTCCATCGTGATACCGAAAGGGTTAAATAATTCTTCATATTTGAGGGAAGCAGAATATGCCACCCCCAAATGTGCTACTTTGGGCTGTGGATTCTTTTGAGCTGAAGGCACTCAAGACACAGCAGACTCAAACTTTTACCTGTCCCTTAACTGGTTAAAATAATGTAGGTAGAGGGCTTGGACCAGAAAGAGAGCTACTACCTGGGAGAACTTTTTTCATCTGAAAGACTTAACTGCATGGCAGGGCAAATATCTAATTCCAATCACCTGCTCCTATCTTCCTAAGAACCACCCTCCGCCCCTTGGAAGCCCCAGGCCCCCACCCCATTCCTTAGCACAGGACAGCATATGAACTTCAGTGGCCTGACATGACTTTGGGTCTCATATTTTATGGGATTCCCTATGTATAAAATTAAATTTGTTTTTCTCCTGTTCATCTGTCTTGTGTCAACTCAATTATTAGGCCAGCCAAAGAAGCAAGAAGGGAAGAAGGGAAGATTGTCCTGTGCTATAGTATTAAAGAATTAGTAAAACATTTTGAAGTTTGTGAGAGCTAAGGTACATTGAGGGTCAAAAAGATAATTCAGAATAGATGAGTTTTTGAATAAAAAAGGAAATATGAGGATGATTTTTACCACCAAGTGGTTAGATTTGGAAATGAAGGGCTTGAATGTAGACAGTGCGTATGATGTTCTGAGAAACTTTAAACAGACACAGATGAATCAGTAAGCCCACTGGACGGTAACCTGGGAGTTTGAGGGAACTAACAGCGAGCTTCGTAAATGGCAACTGCTGTTGGTTGAGACCCAACTTGAATGTAAGTCTATTCAGGCTGCACTCGGAGTAAGAAATTGTCATGTAATACCCTTCTAGGGAAGTTTTTCACACCTAATACCCCCTCCCTGTTTGAGGCACAGGTCCACTCTGCTTGTTTATGTATCTCCTGGAATTCACTGACTTTTGACATCCACGAGCAGGTGGGAAACTCTCCTCATTGTTAAAACGGGTGCTGTGCTGGCGAAGAGTGGACTGTTAATGCTTATTCATCAACAAGGCAGGGTGGTGGGGATTATAAAGTGCCCCTTCATTAATGAAAAACGACTTACTGGAGAAAAACGTTCAAGTAACAGAAAACCAGAATCATCATAATTGGGCTGTAAGCAACCTATTGGCATCATTTTGAGAAGATAGAGGGCTATACAGATGAATAGGATTGAAAGGTTATAATTTACTTGAATATCTCTCAAGTCATTAATTTTCCTGTCATTGACTGTGTCACAAATGTGATGTCCAAGGGCATTTGCAAGAGAGGGGCCGTTTCATCCAAAGTGAAAACACTTTAAGGTAATAAAGAAACAGTCAGTCTCTATGGTTATTTCTTTGCCTAAGAAATATAAGGAAGAAACCATGTTGAAATAAAAACGATTAGGCTAATTAAGTATGAACATAAGGTAAACATTTCTTTTCTTTATCATAAATATGCCCTCATTCAATGGAAATTAGGTCTGAATAGCAGTTAAAAGGCTAATGAGTCTCAGCTCCTGCCTTAGTGAGGTTTATCCTCTCCAGAACAGTCCTGCAGATGGGGCCACAGCTACCAGGAGTTAATTAGGCCTTCTGGCCATGACAGCATCGAGCAAAAGGTGGAAACAGTTTGTCAAGCTCTCTAATGAACACTTCCTATCCTAACTTTTACATATATTTTGAGTATCTTGGCAGGACTGTAAACAAATCTAACTGTTGCTGAAATGTTATCCCAATTCCAGAATGCTAAGAAAACTCATTTTTGTCACTTGTATAATATTTATCTATCTGGGAACAGCCTTATTCAGAGATAATAAAAGGTAGGATCACTGAGAGTTTTCTTGGGCCCAGCATGCCACGGCACTGGGAAAAACCGTTCATTTATCCAGCCACCATATGAAAACTGTTCCATGTCCTCCAAAAACAGAGGAGCTAGGAGGATACCAACCATCTCTTCGTTAAGGTGCAAAAACCTGTCTTGCAGTTTTCTAAATGCAGAAGACATGCATAAAATATGTCCTTTGACTACAGACCATAGTTAGCTGGGTGCTGAGGCTGTCAGTCTTAATAAATAAATAACACTTATATTAGTATTTTATGGCTATTGCCAAAAACTGAATTAAAAGAAACATCTTTTATATGGATTTTCCATGGTCTGTTTACAGATGTTGTATGAATGCCTAAAACAAAGTCTTTTTTAACAATGACAGTATGCTTACTAACAGGTAAAACTAACCTATTGAGCTGCAGTGTCTTCTAGCATTATGCAATATTTTTCAAAACTCTGAAGTAGTTTTCTTCTTATCAGCCTTATAAGATGTATTTAAATAAGAAACAAATACCGTATTTGAGTGTGTAGAGAAAAAAGTCTATCATACTGAGCAATTTCAGTTTTAAAAGAAGGTCTCAGAAATACTCATGAAAATGTTCACAATTTGATAAGAATGGTCATTATCAAAATACAGCCAATACCGAAAAATTGAAAATAAATTTAACAACAGAAAACTAGTTAAATCAATTATACATTCATATTAAAAGGCAGTATTGTGCAGCCATTAAAAATGATACTGGATAAAGTTTTAAACATTACAAATTTAAAACTCCTACAAGAAAACAGGGGAAAACCTTCATGTAATTGGACTTGACAGTGATTTCTTTGATATGACACCAAAGTACAGGCAACAGAAGCAAACATATACAAAAGGGACTACCTCAAAGTTAAAAACATTTCTGCATCAAAAGACACAATTAGGGCTTCCCTGGTGGCACAGTGGTTGAGAGTCCACCTGCCGACGCAGGGGACAGGGGTTCATGCCCCGGACCGGGAAGATCCCACAGGCCGCGGAGCGGCTGGGCCCGTGAGCCATGGCCGTTGAGCCTGCACGTCCGGAGCCTGTGCTCCGCAACGGGAGAGGCCACAACAGTGAGAGGCCCGTGTACCGCAAACAAACAAACAAACAAAAAAGACACAATTAACAAAGGCGACCTATGGAGTGGGAGAAAATATTTGCAAATCATGTATCTGATAAGGGGCTAATATTTCGAATATATAAAGAACCCTGCAACTCAACAACAAAAAAATCAAATAACCAAGATAAAAAAATGGGCAAAGGACTTAAACATTTCTCCAAACATAATATACAAATGTCCAACAAGCATATGGAAAGATTCTCAACATCAGTAATTAAGAAGGAAATGCAAATAAAAATAACAATGAGATATCACCTCAATCAATCCATTTGCTGTGCATGTAGTAAAACTATTACTGGAAGTGTTGAGAGTTTATTTCAGAAATGAAAAACGCTTCAGTTATGTCAGATTGCGATTTCATAAAATTATTGATTTTCCTTATAAGAAAAAAGATGAGATTGGAGAATAATTACTGATGTAAAAAGCGTAAATACAGGGTAAACAAAAAGAGTAGATTAAAAACTAAAAATACAAAATCCAAATTTAGGAAAAAGAACTACCAAAGAAAACTGAAATGAATACATCCGTACAGAAGTTAAACACTACAAGTATATCCACAAAAATGTAAACAATGGTTTAGGCTAGGGTGCTGGGGTACGGTAGCACTTTTCATTTTTTTTCCCCCTTAAACCATGCCAACGTTCCCATTTCTAACGTTAAAAACACAGTGTTGTGTAATAAAGCAAGAAAAATTTAACTTTCAATGAGTATGATTCCTAACTCTCCCTTTTACCTTTGTATGTAAAATGACAGAAGACCCTAAAACACAGTTTCCAAAATTTAATTCCCTCTGGTTCTCAGAGAAATCCACTGAGTTATCACATTGCTACGTAGAAAATTGAGATCTCTGGCACAGATGCATAGTATCTATCTGATCTGGCTTAAGTGAAAAGGGAAGAGCAAATAAGCCAGTCCTAGAAGTCAAGTTCACACAAGGAAGACCGAGCTGCATTTAGCAAAACCTATCTCCTAGAACGAGGGTATGACTTGGAAAACAAAAATGACAGTGACATGGGCATAGCTGATGAGATCTCTATGGCTTTAACTACAAAAATTCCCGAGTGAAGGATATGAAGTGAAACCCCCAGCCGCCATAACAAGAAATGCTTAACGAAAGAAAACAAACAACGTTTAAAAATTCTTTCTGACAACAGATTTATGACAAAGAAAATGAAAAGTAATTTGCTCTGAAATGTTTTATCGGATAATGTATGCTGTCAGTTGCCGCATTTCTTTTTCATCTGGTCGTTGAAAATGTCTGTGCTTTGTTTTCTAACAAAACTGTGTTGAAAACGCTGTTTAGAAAATCTGTATTTTTTCCTCCTATTTTGGCCTTAGGTAAGTATAGAACTGAACTGCAACAGCCAAGGCATGGATGGTTCAGGATTTTGTCTCTTTATTGATCAATTTAGACTGTTCCATGCTCAATTTAACCATAATAAACCAATCCATCAAACTCTACCTATCCAGTTGTTATGCTGCGACAGGTGATTTAGTAAAATCAAGTAGCATCTCAGCAACAATTACCTTCCAATGTTCTTTAAAAACCTAGCAGCTGTAGTTTCTAGCACAGTCACCCCTACAAGGTAAAACTTCAAACACATTTAAATGGTTTATTCTCCCTGCCAACACTTGCTTGGGATTTTGCCATGTTTCTCCAATATGTTCATTTGGACAGTAGATATTGTTGGTCTAAAGTTTATCAGCTATTTCATGATTACGTTTCGTTTAGTTTCTTCTGAAGCAAACTTGCCTACAACCTATACTATGTGAAAGACCCTGGAAGGTGGCAGAGATTCAACAGGGATGGAACACAGCTCCTGCCCCCAAGAGGGCCCACAGACTGATGGGACGTAACCACCTCATACAGCACGTGTCCTGGGGTCACGGTCTAACAGACGTGTACAGTAAGTGCTCTGAGGAGAAGAAGCCGAGTGAAAATTCATCTATCACATCTTTCAGGGAACCTTAAGTAATGCCACAGACTGTAGGATAAATACTGAGCAAACGAGGAAGATTCGAGAGTGAAAGCTAAGCAGGGACCAGACTTGAATAATTGTCTGAAGTTATCCTCCTTGACCACATCCAAGAAGATTTCAAAATCTATGTCTTTGTCTGTTAGCTTCCCCTTTCCCTAGGTTTCAATTTACGAAATGATTCATACTATATTTTCTTAAAATATGTGGAAAAAGTCTTCCTACAGGATAACAGGGTATCAAAAACACCTGAAGAACTAACGTGCTAATAATGTTTCTTTCCAATGAGGATTTTTTTAATGATAAAATTATCTTATCAGCATATCTAAAGGAGTTCAAGTGTAATAATGGGTCTAAGATTAATATGTTACACTTGTATGAATATATAAAAACTCATAAGTAAGTGATATATAAACTCATAGTATTTAATTCTACTTATTTTTCAGTTATCAAAAGAAAACTATAATCAATATATTTCTAACTATAACATTGCCAAAGATTTTTAGTGTATTATTCATGTATATAAACTTCAACTGTTATTGATTAAAATACAACCTAAAACCTAAAAAATTCCAATCCAAATATTAACTGTAATTATTAACTTCAAGTGAAATATTTTCACATGTAGCAAATTATGCACTATAATTTCCTCATTTTGAATATGACTTTTATTCTCTTCCAGCAGGTACAAAACAAGGCAATAAAAATGATTATAAAAATAACTGATGGGGCTTCCCTGGTGGCACAGTGGTTGAGAGTCCACCTGCCGATGCAGGGGACGTGGGTTCGTGCCCCGGTCCGGGAAGATCCCACATGCCGCGGAGCGGCTGGGCCCGTGAGCCATGGCCGCTGAGCCTGCGCGTCCGGAGCCTGTGCTCCGCAACGGACAGGCCACAACAGTGAGAGGCCCGCGTACCGCAAAACAAAACAACAACAACAGAAAAAAACCAAAAAACTGATGAAGATAACTCAAAGGATAGGTACTATACACTTAGGCCATATTTGGGGGTTCTGAAAAGCTAGATGTCTAAACATTTATCAAACTTTAACTTCAAATGATTTTGAAGAGGTATTAGTTCAGAATTAATCTAAATCCTACTATTAGCTTTGGGCTTTGTTTGAACAAAATGAATATGAAATAATTTGTTTAACATATAAAAGTGGTATAAAAGATAGACATTCTTCTCCAGTCATAAGCATAGGGCCATAGTTCTAGCTCTAGAGAATAGGATGGAAGTGGAGGAAGTTACCTATATAACACCAAAAATTTCATGCGAAAATTCAAAAGGGAAAACATTAACTGATAACGTCATACATAATCGTCCAGGTCCCTAGTACTTGGAGCATTAGGAATGCACCCACTCTTGTTTCAGGTGCTACCAGATTACTTATGTCTTAATTTTTCTCACTCTCCCACCTTCTTTCTCAGGTTGTCTCTACAGCAGGGAATTCCCTAAAATAGAGGGAAAAGTTTCCAAAAATTAAAACCTAGTCACCTATCGCTTTTGATTCTATTTATTGTGGTCACTGAGATACACACAACTGAATTACAAAACGGCCTTTCAAAAATGTGTTGCCTATGCTTTAACTCCGCATTCAGCACCTCCAAAACCACTGAACAAAATAAACCACTGGACAAAATATTTGTACGGCCCATCTGTTTCTACATATCCATTCCTGCTTACTTATCATTCCTGGAAGGAGCCATGCGTAATTTTTATTTCCTGACGTCTTTGGTCATGCCATTATCAGACTGCAATACCCTTTGAACTTCTCCCTCTCCTCCTGTGCTGTCCTCAGCCAATACTGCTGTCAGTACAACGTTTTTAGCAATGGAAATTCTATTCACACATCAAGACCAAGCACAAAAGATTGATTTCTCTCGAGTCTTCCTCAACCCTTCCTACTTAATACCAAATTAATTGCTCCTTATCAATGCTTCCACTCTATTTTCTCATTTTATGAGATTTGTTTTATCTATATTTTAGTTCGGCCTCTTCGTTCTTGCCTTTCCTAGCCAATGGTCAGGGGCTTGAACGTAGTAGAACGTTCTCACAGCTAAAAGCACAGACTCAATGGGTACATACACTTCACTGAACACCTTTTATCTTACAAACTAAGGCATGTGGTGAACCGTTTAACCTTTTTCGCCACCTTTGTATTCTTGCATGAATAACAGCCTCACAAAATAGTATTATGAGAATCAGATTAAGTGACATATTACATTTAAGTATGATGCCCAAAAGAAATGTCCGAAAAAAATTTGCTAAAGTAAATGCTAGAAAAAATTTTAATTAGCTGAAAGTAATGGCCATGTAACGAGTACGTACTCATTTTATGACTCTTTCATCAAACCCAGCATAGTATCGTGCACATAATTCCACATTTGAGCCCCTGTTAAACTGATATCTGGAGCTGGTTTCTCTAAATTCTGAAAGCCAAGAGCAAATTTCTTTCAGTGACTATGGTATTCAGGAATTCTGAGGTTCAAGATACGTTTCTTGGGTTGATACACTTCTGTCAATTACCTGCGTGATCTTACGTTTCAGATGCAAAAACCGTGGTCTCTGCATAATATTGTTTTTTTATGGATGAGTGAGTGAAACCCAGAGCATAAAATCCCAGGTAGATAATAAAAGCAAGGGCTACACAGGAAAAATACATAAGAGTTTAAGACTACATATCTCTCATTCTTCTGTGGTGCTAAGAGCACCTCTAATCTAAAGCTGCCAGCAACAGGGAGTCTTTACAAACCACCTGGATGTGAGAGAGACAGTGAACCTGCGCCCTGTGAAGGAGAGAATTTCGCCACACGTTCTCTGGGCTGTACAGAACCAGCTGCTTAGACCAGTGGATAATTTCACTCTAGCTGATTTGGCATGAATGCAAGGAAAACAAACCTCTTTAGTGGACTTGACTCGCAGGCTCATATCAATCTTGCAATAGTGAACTCTGATGGTTTTACATTACTGTGTTGTAGTGAAGAACATGATTTATATATATTAAGCACTGAAATCACCCTTTAGAAGAAAATCCTTTAAGATCTGAAGAGACCTGTGTAGGTTTTAATCTTGTAAGTTCTATTAACAAAGCAGTCAGAATTTTCCTTTTGTATATATTTTTATATTTATTCTCCTAGCCAACTCCAACTCTTTTCTCTACCTTCTTCTAAATTTGATGGTAATAGTAATAATACTGAAGTACATTTTGGAGGACTATTATTTTCTCAATGAAGGTTTAAGTACTGAGACTGAGGAGAAGCAGCTTGAATCACAGACAAGCGGAAAATGTGAGCATCACAGAAAGACCCTAGAGATATCTTCTAAAATGTCTTCTGTAACAATTCCCTTCAAACCAGGAGGGCTGGTGCTCTGTTACTAAGTGAACTGAGACGTGGTGACACTGGTGTCAAATTCGTTCTTTACCAAAGTTGTTTTTTTTTTTTAAATTAATTTATTTTTGGCTGCATTAGGTCTTCATGGCTGCGCAGGCTTGCTGTAGTTGCGGTGTGCAGGGTTGCTCTTCGTTGCAGTGCGCAGGCTTCTCATTGTGGTGGCTTCTCTTGTTGCAGATCATCGGCTCTAGGTGTGCAGGCTTCATTAGTTGTGGCATGCGGGCTCAGTAGTTGTCGCATGCGGGCTCAGTAGTTGTGGCATGCAGACCCAGTACTGTGGCACACGGGCTTAGATGCTCCGCGGCATGTGGGATCTTTCTGGGCCAGGGATTGAACCATGTCCCCTGCATTGGCAGGTGGATTCTTAATCACTGTGCCACCAGGGAAGTCCCTATCAAAGTTCTGAATGAAAGAAATAATGAATGTGGGACTTCATTAAAATTGAGATTTTATGCTCTCTGAAAGACAATGTCTATAGAATGAGAAGACAAGCCACAGCCTGAGAAAGTGTTTTCCAAAGACACATATGATCAAGAATTTTTATCCAAAATGCACAAAGAACTCTTAATACTCGGTAATTGGTAACAACCCAATTAAAAAGTGGTCCAAAGACCTTAACAGACACCTCACCAAATAAGATATGCAGATGGCAAATAAGCATATGCAAACATGATCCACATCCTATGTTAACAGGGAAATGCAAATTAAAGCAACCATGAGATACCACTACACACTTATAACAATGGCCTAAACCCAGAACACTGACAACAATAAATGCTGACAAGGATGGGGCGTCAGGAATTCTCATTCATTGGGGGTGGGAATGCAAAATGGTCCAGCCACTTTGGAAGACGTTTGGTGGTTTCATCCACAAGTAAACATGTTCTTACCATACAATCCAGCAGCCAGGCCCCTTGGTGTTTATCCATTTCCCCAAAGGAAATGCAAACTTATGCTGACACAAAAATTTGCACATGAATGTTTATGACAGCTTTATTCCTAACTGACAAAACTTGAAAGCAACTAAGGTGTCCTTCAACAGGTAGATGGATGAACAAACTTTAGTACACCCATACAAGGGGATATTATTCAGAGTTAAAAATAAATGAACTATCAAGCCATAAAAAGACACGGAGGAAATTTAAATACATATCGCTAAGTGAAAGAAGCCCATCTGAAAAGGCTACATACTGTATAATTCAAACTATATGACATTCTGGGGAAGGCAAAACTGTGGATGCAGCATAAAGATCAGTGGCTGTCAGGGGTGGAGGGGCATGAAGGGGCAAATAGGCAGAGCATAGATGATTTTTAGCCCAGTGAAAATACTGTTATGATACCTTAATGATGGATATACGTCACTACACATTTGTCCAGACCTACAGAGTGTATGACACCAACAATGAATCCGAGCAAACTATGGACATTGGGTGATAATGAGGTGTCAGTGTAGGTTCGTCAAGTGTCACAAATACACCACTCTGGTGAGTGACATTTACAATGGGGGAGGTTATGTACGTATGGGGGGAAGGGGACATAGGAATCTCCATACCGTCTTCTCAGTTTTGCTGTGAATCTGAAACTTCTCTGAAAAAAATAAAGTCCTTTAAAAGATGTGTGACGTTATGTAGCATACAATGTGAAACAGTACAAATGAGTTTATCTCCTTAGATATTTAAATACCCAGAATGAGAAGCAGTTGTAAATTTCTTCTAAATTCTATGTGAGCATAATGTAGAATGTAGTAGGATTTTTAAGAGATAATATTGATACAATAACATAGCTACTATTCAGCTGAAGAAAGCAGTAGTTTTTCAGACTGTACAAGGTTCAACATGTTTTAGAATTTTCTTTTTTTTTTTTTTTTTTTTTTTTGCGGTACGCGGGCCTCTCACTGTTGCGGCCCCTCCCGCTGCGGAGCACAGGCTCCGGAGGCGCAGGCCCAGCGGCCATGGCTCACGGGCCCAGCCGCTCCGCGGCATGTGGGATCTTCCCGGACCGGGGCACGAACCCGTGTCCCCTGCATCGGCAGGCGGACTCTCAACCACTGCGGCGCCACCAGGGAAGCCCCCTAGAATTACCTTAAAAGTAATAAATTGCTATCAGTTATCATCTTGCCATGATCAGTAGGTTTATGAGTTTTACTTTCATGCATTTCTCCATTTTCAAAACTTTGAGAGGGGCAAACTTTGGCTTTATACTAAGAAGAGATATGAAACCAAATAAAGCCAGGTGATTGTGATAAAGATAAGTAGAGAAGCAGCCTCAGTTGAGATCTGTGTTTTTCTATTTTCTGCCCTAACTTTCTAATTCATCTTCTAACACCTTTCTATAAATTATAACTATACTAATAATTATTGCTGGCATTTTACATTTAAAGGTTCATTTCATTTAGAATAAGAAAAACTAGACAAGGTACTTCAGTGAAAACATCTTGTAGAGTTTGAGATGTTTATATTGTCCAAAAAAAGTCTATGCACCCTACAGTACTTACTCACCTGCCCTTGGATTACAGACAAAATCTTAGAAGCATGGAAAGAATAAAGTAAGATTTCATATCTAGTTATCAACAGCTAATTCCAAAGTCCCTTGTAATCCCACCTTACACTTGAAAATTACTGGCAAACTGTATTACTGTACCAAATTTGACTTTATATTAGAAGGAAAGGCAAAGAACACACTAGTTACACCTGCTTTACTCCCATCTCGCCAAATGCCCAAATCATGGGTCTCCAATTAAGAAGCTAAGAGATTTCTGCCAGAAACAGATGGGAATCAGGGCAGCCAGTTCTGGGGTTTCTCTATACCATCCCTACAGCTTTCTTCTTCCTTGAGTCTATCAATTCCACAATTCATCCAGCTTTCTTTTGCTTTTATTTTTCTAGCAACTTTTTTTTTTTTTGCGGTACGCGGGCCTCTCACTGCTGTGGCCTCTCCCGTTGCGGAGCACAGGCTCCAGACGCGCAGGCTCAGCGGCCATGGCTCACGGGCCCAGCCACTCCACGGCATGTGGGATCTTCCCGGACCGGGGCACGAACCCGTGTCCCCTGCATCGGCAGGTGGACTCTCAACCACTGCGCCACCAGGGAAGCCCTCTAGCAACATTTTCTGCATTATTTATTTTGGAATTTTGGTTGTGATAAACATTCTTGATATGAACAAAGATATCCAAGGACAAGAAACCAAGCTCTCAGCATGGGGGTCCAGCACCCCCCTGCCATGTGTTCAGTGACCATTTACTTAAAGGTACAAGTGTATGCGCTCTCTTAGTATCAAAAAATGGAAGGCGAGACACTCAAACACAGAAGATCCTTTCACAGCGCTATGGTCATTTGACAAATTTTCCATACTAAAATACGATATATTCTAATTTAGGGAGAGTGAAATTGAGACTGAAAACTGGTTCCTCATTTCAGATGCACAACACCTCTCCAGAAAACATGCATCTGCCTGGTTACAGGGCTACGTGTGTCTTAGGAAACTGATTTCCCCTCATGTTGCTATAGCTACACTTGTGTACCTTTAAAAGGCTCGCAAAAATGAATTCCATTATAGTGGAGAACAAAACACCAGAGACATGTGACTTGACAGAAATTTTAAATCTATCTCCGGAACTTTTAGTCACTTTGCAGGTGAATGGCCTGTTATTGTAGTTGTTCCATTCATTATATGCATACATTTCCAAGACTCCTGCATTTGCACAGCACAAAAGAAATGTTTGCATGCTGGGGCATAACGATAATCCATCACAATGAAAAGTTCCAAAGCTTGCGTAAAACGCTTAGCTTTAATAAGCTTAGTTCTTCCATCTGGGACTATACCAAACGCTTTTGTAAGCTGCTGTAAGTTAGAAAGTCTCCCCTTACCCCTTGGAAAATGCCTATGGACTATGGGTTTAACCTCTGGCTTGGCATAGTCAAGAAAACTTGATAAAAACAAAAAAAGAAAACTTGATAGAATGGAAGAGAAAAAAGGGATTCCTTTTTTTCTAAAATAAAGATTATAAAAGTCAGCACTTCACACTAGAATAAAAAAATCAAGATTCACTTATCAACATTCACATTGTTTATGCAACCGTCCTACTGTCAACAGTATTTCAAGGTACCAGCCTATAAGCCCTAATGTTCTCGACCATTTTCAGTATCTTATTTTCAATGAATTCCTTTATACTTTTTTCTTGTTGTACACAGGCGGCATCATGCCACATTTACAAGCAGAACCCTTTATGTCTGAGACCTGGGCTCAAAGCCTATGAATATTCTTTAATAGCTGGCCTATCTTCCTTATCTTTTAAATGGTGCTAATCATAAAATCTACTTCATAGATTGCAAAGAGTTCTCATTTAACTTCATTTAGCCCAGTATGTTCAGTGCTCACTGTTATTATTGGTGTTTTTGCAGGATGAAAACTAATAATGCTAACTCGGGACATGCCAAATCCATGGTAAGCAGAAGAGATAAACCGCATCTATCCTTATGACCTCAGCTATTAATAATCTAAATCTCGAGTACACTGCTTTGTTTTCATATTTCAAGTTAGCATTAACTCTCAAGCAAAGGCATTTAAGAACAAAACAAAAAAAGAAACAAATAATACGTTGTTTTTCCCTGGATGTGTCGCCTGTAACGCTGACCCTGAGGATAACATTGCAGTTAAAAAAAATTCTCAGAAATTCATCCACCCTGCAGGTACTTATAGAACACTGTGTCAGAGGGAATGTAGTAAACAGAGATAATCTGTGTCCTGGCAATACTCAAGTATTAACTATATTTAGATCTAAATTTATATCTATATCACATTCACATTTTTATCTACATATGGAAACATAACTAGTAATCTGTACTTGAAAAATTATAGTGCAATAAATTTTCCATTTTTGCAAATTTATCATGTTACTGATAGCATCCTCTTTTCAAAGGCATTAGGGTGAAGACACCTCAGCTGTCACACCCCTGAACTACCTCCCAATCCTGTTTTTCAGATATTCCACTTTTGTCTGTATCAGACTGCTAAGACCACATGCCAGCCCCTTATTTTCCACTTATTTTTAGCTTTGAGTTTTGTCTTCCTTCATGATCACTGACCATCCTTTTCATGCTGCCCCAACTTCAGGGTGTAAAGATGGACCTCTGCAAATAAACTTTGCATTTCAATGCTTTGTTCTTTTCTTCTGTCTTTGACGGCTAAGTTGACTCTCTCCCTGGAAAGCCCATATTAAATTAAGCAGACACAGTTTATGATACAAGTTAAACAATTCTTTCCTCCAGGACCTAGAGTGATCCCCAATCCCGTTCTTTCTTTTGATAACGATCCCATCCAACATTATCTGTACATGTTTAGTACTAACTCGTACAATTTTTGTACCACAAATTTCAGCCTTCTATATCTCAATGTCTATCAAGACACAAAATATCTTCTTCAAGTTTAACATAGTTAAGTCCACATACACCTTCTAGCAGAGCCTTTCATGAACTCAAGAGTCTCTTCAAGGATATTTCAGTCTTTTAAACACTGGGCATGACACACACATGAACACACAGTGAGGGAAAGAGGCCATCTCATTTTATCTGCTAGCATAATCTTCTTGATATTAACACTCAAACCATCACCTATAATTCCTGTCAGAAGGGCATTCTCGCACAGTATGAGATGAGTTAGCAGAATAACATGATTACCAGAGCTTTAAAATTCATTTTTTACTTTCCACTGTTGGAGAGTATAAGGTAGACAGAGAAACAGGAAGGTTTCAGGTCTCTCTTCATTAACTGCGGTGACAATAATGCCCAAAGTTTCTCACGTTACTCATAAAGAACTCTTACGAACAACAAAATAAGATGTTTTTTGTTGGTGGCAGCATATGACGTTAATGATGTGATTTGTGATAATCCTTTCTATCCTTAACACGAGAGAGACTAGGGGAAAACTGGGTTGAAATCCTAATTTTGCCACTCCCTAACTTTGTGACCTTGAGTGCATTCTTAGAAAAATGCCTGGAACTTAATACACATTTGATATTAGTTATTAATTTTAATCATACTGGTATATTTTAGAGAACTCAAACTACAGCTGTGGAGATGAATATATGGCAAGAAAAAGTTAGAGTGGATGGTTCACTTTGCACAAACAACAGCATAAGCTTTCAGGAGGTTCTACAGACCCTAAATGGCCCCTCTGCTCCCTTTCTTCCATTCCTAAATTTTCCTCATATTATTAATCTAAGACTAAGTCGAGGACAACAGTGTACCATAAAACATAATTAATCAGTGAGGAAATTAGCTAAAGGAAACTAGCAAAAATATTTCAGAAATGAAGTCCTCAAATTCACACATCGGCAGAAAACGACAACGATAAAAATCTCTAAGATACTGACCTACGTAAAGCCAAAAATAAGTTCTGAACATTTCGGGCCGAAACTTGATTTAATTATTTTGTTCCTTTATTCATCTACTTCTTAGACATTCCTAAAAACTGAGGAAGACACTTCATCAGCGATTATATTTTTAAATGAATTCAACCACACGTAAACTCCTTCACTTATTTTAAGTTCATTGTAAGCAGTGAACAGTATTCAACGTAATTATGAAGAAACGTGCACTAATAAGTGGTCGAGAAAACTCTAAATTATATACACACGTATATCTTTTTCTGTAATATAATGCTAGTGTCTGAATCAAAAGTTATCCAGAAATCGCACAGTCATGAAATTTAATGGTTTCGGTTTCACTATGTTTGGAGAAATTTTAATGTAACTGCAGGACAATTCTATTACATCTTCGCAAATGTAATCATTTTCAATTCTGGGTACAGCTAGGTGCCAGTGAAACGTGATGCCACACATTTGTTTGATTTCATGACATAGACATAAATATATTATTTACATTTGATCACTCAGCAAAAAACCGTTATTATATAGTGTTTTTATAACAATCGCTTTTTTGTTTTGTCGATCGGGCTTTTTTTTATTTCTTCCTGATTTGAGAGATACAACTTGCTGTTTATTCTACAGAATTAAAATTTGCAGATGAGTTAAGCTATGTATTTATAATTTGATTTTCTTCAACGGTGCCGTAATACAAATGTGGAAACATTACTTTCTAAATCTCTGGGGATGCAAAATGCAAAATTATAAATAACTTTACATTGAATATGTTTGAATTTTTACTGCTGACTCTTCCTGTATTTCATGACAAGCTATAAAATGTATTTTTCCTCCAGGTACTGGATACTTTAAGTAACAAATGCTATTTTTACAGTACATTATAACATCATTTAGAACAGGCATCGATCATGCATACTAAATTGAGTTATACATCATTCATACCCATAATGCTCATTTGTATACGTTTCTGTCCTAGCAACTGTGAGAAGATGGGGAAAATCACTGAACATTTGATATGACAACAGAAAAACCCAGACAAAAACATTTGGCTCTGAACTGAATTCAAGGCATCTGATTAAATCTAAATTGCTGCAGTGTAACATTATTTAGTAACATTAACATAAAGGAGCTGCTGCTAGGATCCAAGTTTACCTTACAGATATCACAGAACTTAAGCAGTGTTGCTAGAATTTGAATCTTAGGACGATTCTACAGGAGCCAAGTATATTCAAGCGTTCTGTGCAATCTGCCTCAAGATGTCTTTTCCAGTAATGATCATTTATAAGGCTTGTAATGAAACACAAAGACAGGAGAACACATGGTTATGTGGGTGTTAGAAGCCAATTTAAATTCTGGGTCCTGGAACCAATTTCTTGGAAAGGGCTTCCCTTTCCTGTTACCCCATCCTGTTTCCAAACACCTAATTATACTTCAAAAGTGGAAGGCACAAGTTAAACAAGGGCAAGAAACAGTGTTTCACTATCATTGCCAAAGTGCAATTATGAAACCATATCCAAACACCTCACTTAAACATCTTGATTTATTGGACAGGATAAGAGCGGGGGCTGGTAACTGACTTCTTAGTTAAATCTCTCACATACCTATGGGACTCATGCTTACACAGAGTGCTTTCCTTGTCTGAGACCTTTCATTAAGAATAGGGACGTCCCTGGTGCCACGGTGGTTAAGAATCCACCTGCCAAGGCAGGGGACACGGGTCTGAGCTCTGGTCCAGGAAGATCCCACATGCCGCAGAGCAACGAAGCCTGTGCGCCACAACTACTAAGTCTGCGCTCTAGAGCCCATGAGCCACAACTACTGAGCCCGTGAACCACAACTACTGAGCCCACGAACCACAACTACCGAGCCTGCGAACCACAACTACCGAAGTCCACACTCCTAGAGCCGTGTCCACAACAAGAGAAGCCACCACACGAGAAGCACACGCACCGCAATGAAGAGTGGCCCCCGCTCACCGCAACTAGAGAAAGCCTGTGCGCAGCAATGAAGACCCAACACAGCCAAAAAAAATTAAAAGAACAGACTGTAAGAAACAGCAGAAAGCCTGTCCTGTCTGGGTGGGGGATTTCTGAGCAAAGTGGCAGAACACCACCAAGAATATCCATCCAGAGTCAAGTCTGAAAGCAGAAATTCCAGTATGTGTGGGTCCCAGACATTCAAAGGTGTTCTAAAATCCCTCTTTGGTCCTCTTTTGTAGAATGACTCCTGGACTAAATTCCCTACATATGTTCATTTTATCATTAAAAGCCATCTGAGGCATAGAGCAATAGGGATGAATTAACTATTGCTATGTGCAAGAAACATGCACCAGTCTCCTGAACACAGTATCAAGTAAACAGAAGCAAGACAATTACTAATTGTATGATTCCATTTATATCAGCTTCTAAAACTGACCAAACTAATCTAAGGCATTAGAATTTGGGACGGTGCTTACACATGGGTGTGGGAAGTATAAGACAAGTAAAAGGAAATGAGAGTGGCTCCCAAGGATGCTGGTAATGCTTTCCTTTTGATTGAGGTGCCAATTCCACAGGTAAATTCCATTTGTGAAAATTCTTTAAACTTTAATAGAAGTTGTACTTTAAGAGATGTTCACTTAAAAACGATTTGGGGCAATCACAGAAGGAAGATATTCCTTTATGGTCTATACTGATCGTATACACTGTGAAATCAATACTGCCAACCTATTTACAATAACCCGATTAATGCGTAGAGTCAAATTTTTAAGCATAGATCGGGTTACCTTGAAATAAAATCCTTGTCTCATAACAGACTTCAATTTCATTTCATTTGAAATAAAGAATGGAAAATAATGACATCTGAATTCCTACTGAAGTAATAAAATCACTTTCCTCATTTAAAGGATTTACCGAAATGACACAAACACCTGTACACTCTTTGCCCAATACTGTGTTGCGTGCTTGGTAAATAGCCAATTTTACAATCAGGAAAGCAACATCCACAAAACAGACCTTTCAAGTATCCCTACTTGACAAAAAGGGGAAAATGAGACTCAGAAGATTTAAGCAGCTGAGGGTGAATTACCAGTAAGAAAAAGAGGTTGGTCTGACATCCCATTTTGTGCTTTCACTCATCTCACTCGTGGTTCTCAAAATTCACGGCGCAGCAGATGCTTGCTAACAACAGAATCCTACGTTCCACCTCCAGCACTTCTGATTCCCGAAGTCTGGGGTGGGCTGAACAAGTTACATTTCTAACAAGTTGCCAGGTGATACTGATGCTGCCCGCTGTAGGGACCACGCCTTGGGACCAGAGTACCAAGCTGCACGTGGTCTCTCACCTGCATGTCCTCTCCACGAGGGCTGCGTCAGGCCTCCCAGTAGGCACCGCTCTAACCCCTAGGGCCTAGCACAGCGTAAGGTTGATGGGAGCTATTTAATAAATACATTTGAATAAATAGGTGATTGAAGGAAAGTCTTTGAGGTACACGCAACAACACCACGCCTCCTTTCTGAATCTATTAAGCCTAAAAACTGTGATAGAATAACAGAAGGTAACGTCTTCACTTTGCAGGTGAGGGAACCGAATTCCAGCGCGATTTTGACTGCCTGAGGGTCCCAAGGTCAAGGCAAGAGCAGTCGCCTCCAGTATTTCCCTTATTTGAATAGAGCACACTAAGCTCTCTAGGGAAGCTACGGGGAACACAGACTACAAACCATTTATCTTAGTGTTCTATCTTTTGTACTAAACGGAGATGTGGAAAATGTAAGAATTTGAATGGGTATGCTCAACGTATGTTCTATGGCCGGGATGTGGCAGCCCTGGTGGAGAGTGAGACTTTTCTAAACCACAGTCCCTTCCAACAACGTTTTACCTTGTAGTTAGGGAGGCAGAATTCACACATGCATCACACAGGAGATACCAGACAGCATGAATTGAGAGTAGCATCCCACTTACTACACGCACACTGCACTGACAGAGAAAGAGCTTATTGGAGATGATAAAGCTCCACAGGAGAGGATTTTGAAAAAGGCCTTAAAAAAAAAAAAAAAAAAAAAAAAAAAACTGGACTGGCGAGGGTAGAGAGAGGCAGGGAATGGAACGGCTCAATTCAGGTGCGCTACATAGTATATGAAACAGACAGGCAAACACCCATGTAGAAATGGGGCTCAAAGACACACCTGGGGGCAAGTGAATTGATGGAGTTAAGTAGAGTCCAGGCATTGACACTCTTCTGGAAGAACTGAGAAGTCATCCAGTATTGTGAACAGGTCACGGTTACTTGGGAAGGGTGGCGACACACTGGCAGGGAAATCTGAGCACTTGCTCTCACCTTACTGTGGCCACTTTCACGTCACCCCAGTACCCACTACAGGCAAAAATATTAAACTTTTAAGAAGTCTGTGGATCTGAGACCCCTTCCCGGTGTTTAACCTATCTCTGGCATCGATACGATTGCCAGCAGGGAGCGGCTGTCTTGCACTATCTAAGCTGTCTCGGTTTACTTGCCTGT